>NC_059072.1:287514780-287762280 GCF_020497125.1 Mauremys mutica | reverse complement strand
TAGTTCAGTAAAATGAAGAATAAGAGAGGATATGATTACTCTCTATAAATCCATCAGGGAGTAAACATGAGGGAGGGTGAAGAGTTATTTAAGCTAAAGAACAGGGGTTCCCAAACTTGGTTTGTGGCTCATTCAGGGTAAGCCCCTGGTGGACCGTGAGATGCTTTGTTTACCTGAGCATCCGCAGGTACGGCCCCTCACAGTTTCCAGTGGGTGGGGTTCACCGTTCCCGGCCAACGGGAGCTTCGGGAAGTGGTGGCCTGGCCTGCGCCGCTTCCCGCAGCTCCCATTGGCCAGGAACGGCAAACTGCAGCCACTGGGAGCTGCAAGCGGACATACCTGCACACGCGGTCCGCCAGGGGCTTACCCTGAGTAAGCCATGAACCAAGTTTGGGAACCTCTGCTAAAGACCAATGTTAGCACAAGAACAATTCGGTATAAACAGATCATGAACAAATGAATCCTGGAAATTAGAAGAAGGTTACTAACCATCACAGGGCTGAGATTGTAGGGGCAAACTACTTAATTCATTTTAAGAGAGAGCTGGACACATTTAGGAGTGTGATTGTATGACAGGACTGTTAGTGAGGCAGAAGGCAAGGGTCAGCAGCCCTTGGGCTCATTTCCAGTTTATGTCTTATGTTCCTAAAAGATAGGCTTAATGGTTTCAGCCAGCCACCTGCAGGGATCAGGAAGGGATCCCACCCTCCAATGTGTTCTCTGTGTGTGTACACATGTGTGTGTTGGTCTCCTTCCTCTGAAGCAGTGTTTCCCAAACTTGGGACACCGCTTGTGTAGGGAAAGCCCCTAGTGTGCTGGGCCAGTTTGTTTACCTGCCCCGTCCACAGGTCTGGCTGATCACGGCTCCCACTGGCCATGGTTCGCTACTCCAGGCCAATGGGATGCACTGGCCACCGCTTCCAGTAGCTCCCATTGGCCTGGAGCAGCGAACCGCGGCCAGTGGGGGCCGCGATCAGCCAAACCTGCAGATGTGGCAGGTAAACAAACCGGCCCAGTCCACCAGGGGCTTTCCCTACACAAGCGGCGTCCCAAGTTTGGGAAACACTGCTCTGAAGTATCAGAGATGGCTACATGTAGATAGTATCAGAGGGGTAGCCGTGTTAGTCTGGATCTGTAAAAGCAGCAAATGCATCTGACAAAGTGGGTATTCACCCACGAAAGCTCATGGTCTAATACGTCTGTTAGTCTATAAGGTGCCACGGGACTCTTTGCTGCTTTTACATGTAGATAGAGATTGGACATTGGGAGATTGGGACACCGCTAGGGCTAGGGCTCTGGGGTGATACTGGGCATTTTCTCTCTCCAGTGCTCAGCTGGCTGGTTCTTGCTCATATGCCCAGAGTCTAGCTGATCACCATATATGGGGTATGGAAGGCATTTTCCCCCAGGTCAGAGTGTCAGTGACATTGTGGGGTTTTCACTTTTCTCTGCAGCCTGTGGGTATGAGTCACTTGCCAGGATTATCTGGGTATATCTCACTTTAGTGATTTCCCTGCCATTGCAGGAGCCTCATGTACTGGTGTGCCTTGGTCTCTTCTATTCTCTCCTTATGACACATAACAGCCCAGTCTTCTGCAGGCTGTAATACTTTGATCTAATTTTAGTTGTTGGGTTTAGTACGTGGGTGCTGGGTCATATTGGTGGCCTGTGGAATACAGGAGGTGAGACTAGATGACCTTAAACTCTATTACTTTATATAAGATACAAAGAATGATATTTTTAAATATTTTGTTATAAATATAGCTTCAAGAAGTTTGTGTTGATCTTACCATCTTCCCTGAATTTACACACATATAATGCAATACTAACTGAGGAAGCTACAGTATTTGCCACATCGTAAGAATGGAGTTTGTCTCCGTTTTGCTTTGTAGTGAATACCAACCCATTAAGAAAAACTTTTAATTTCCTTTTTCACATGTGTATTCCATGAGCTGTAACAGCTCTTATCGTGCTAAATGCATTCCTGGACTGAGTGAAATGCATATCAACAAGCAGAGTGCCCAAGAGCTGTTTTGGTGATACTGGTTTTCCTGACCCTGACCCCTGTTTAGTGGACTAGAAAGGGGCAATACTATACCTCAGTATCATCTTGTTAGTATTGCAGTACTGCCCAAAGGCCCCAATCAGGGTCAAGGTCACATTGTGCTAGGTTCTGTACAAATGCATATGCAGAGAGTCCCTGGCCCTCAGAATTTACAATATAAAATATAAAGATGTGGCAGCAAGAGAAAATAGAATGAGAATAAGGGAGGAGAGAACAAGGTTACAAATACAATATGTAGGTACTTAAAGTTATGTTCATGTCTTGGTTGCTTCCACTTCATGTAAATATGCATTTATTTATACTTCAAGGAGTATGCATTAGGACATACACACACAAAAAAACTATGTGTATATACATAGATGAAAATGGAGAGATAAATTATGCTCATACAAAAATTAAACAAGTAGAAGGTTTGTGAATGCAAATTCAACCCAACTGCTCAAGACTCCTTCCATAAAAAGGGTTTTATTAGAGAACTAACTAAAATTGTATATAAGCCAAGAACCTAAAGTATATTCTTGAGAATGTGGTTTCTGACTTGGGTGGGAGATGGTTCCAGTAAATAAGAATGCACAGTGATGCCAAAACTCTTTCTTTGTCCTTTACATTTATAACAAACATTTATTTGCTCTTTTGGGGGTTGGGTGTAACGGTGAATATGCTAGTTGTATATCTAGTCAAGTAATCAGAATATTTGAATTAGGTTCTGTTTTTCACTCTGCAGTGTTGGCTGGCTGGCTATCTGGGACTGGTCATGTCCCAAGGGGCATAAAATATATGTGTATCAAATAAGAGAAAGTTATTGGGGTTATCAGAGAGTTATATCTCAAATGCAGGTACTAGGGCATTTTAAAGGAGATTAGTGTAGATCAGGGGTTCTCAAACTGGGGTCGTGACCCTTTGGGTATTTCAAGGTTACTACATGGGGGGTCAGGAGCTATCAGCCTCCACCCACAAACCCGCTTCACCTCCAGCATTTATAATATAAATAAATATAAAATATATTAGATATATAAAAAATGTGTTTTTATTTATAAGGGGGGTCGCACTCGTAGGTTTGCTGAAAATCACGTGAAAAATTTCCATTAATACCAGAGTTAAAATAAATTTTGGAAAAGGCTAGTTTAGCTTTTGTTGCTAAGGCAGTAAATATTTCATTACAGAAACTGAATGAAACTGTACACAGTTTTCAAAAGGAGAGTGTCCTTTCTATAATACCTCAAATAACTTATTCAATTTAAACATAAGAATGACATTCAGGCTTCACCTAAGATTGTTTCAATCTAAAAATTATAAGTATGTGCAGACAGAAGAAGGTTCTAATCTGATGTCCTAGTAACCACAGTATCTCAGCAAAATATGTTGGCTTATCGAGAACCAACTCTTGTGCCCCATGACCACTTTTTTTTATTACTTGCAGCAGCTCCTAGTCTTAGTTTTAGCACTGAGTTAAAAAGAAATCAATTGGTCTTGACAACACATACTCTCTACCACTCATAATGCTGATTTTTTTGTGTAATCCTATTTAAAATGTTTTTAACAAAATATGCATCACGAATGGATTCCTAACTTACAGGCTGCTGAAATGATGACAACTTGTCTTAATGATAACTGCTGTCAAACACTTCAACTAACCTCCTTCCCAGGATAATTTGCAATTTTGAAGTACACTTTCAGTATAGTTGGAAAATTTGTTACTCTCTGATGAGCAAGCATGGATACTGAAAGTGTAGACTTACAGATTTTCTTAAAGGTGCACATAATAGTTTTTTGGAGAACAAGTTCTTCTCCTATTTTGCTGCAACAAGTATTGATCTCGGGCCTGATCCATGGTCCACTGAAACCAATGGTAATCTTTCCATTGATATTCATAGGCTATGGATTAAGCCAATGGAGTCCAATCCTACTCCCATTGTGTTAATGACTTCAATGGGAGTTGAGGTCACTCAGCCCTTTGCAAAACCAGGCCCTAAGACAGAATCGACTTTAGAAGTAGACAGCAATAGAATCAATTAAACAAATGGATCAATTAAACAGATGGATAACAATATTTTGAAAGGGGAATTAAAGCATAAGAATGGCCACACTGGGTCAATACCAATGGTCCATCTAGCCCAATATCCTGTATTCTGACAGTGACCAATGCCAGACACTTCAAAAGGAATGAACTGAACAGGACAATCATCAAGTTATTCATTTCCTGTCATCCAGTCCCAGCGTCTGGTAGTCAGAGGTTTAGGGACACCCAGAGCATGGGACTGCATCCCTGACTATAGTGTCTAATAGTCATTGATGAACCTATTCTCCATTAACATATATAATTCTTTCTTTAATCCAGATATAAATTTTGCTTTCACAACATCCCCTGGTAACGAGTTCCACAGGTTGATCATGCATTGTGTGAAAAAAATACTTCCTTTGTTTGTTCTGATGTCTATTAACATCAAGCAAAATGCAGCTACATATACATTGAATCTATAGTTATTATGCTATACTGTACTATGCAGAGCGGGTAGATTAGCTCCTTATATTGCCCAAGACACATGATATTCTCTTTCCTTGACCAAGCCCATCATTTGAATCAATCATGATTGGCCCCTTCTGGCTTCTCTTGGACCTTCTTAAAATATAGTGTCTTTATTAGATTTCATTACCATAACTTTTTCTCATATTTAAATTTCCCATTGATTTTAATTAATTTCTCCCTAAGCTCAGGACCTTGGAGATCTTTTCGGTTTAAAAATTGGGGGAGGGAGAAGGAAGAAAAGAGACAGAGGCTTCTTCACCAGGTGGGATTTCCCAAGTTCTCACAGCTATAATTAAAAGTCATTCTAGTTCCAACTGATGGATTGACACAAATATGTCTCAGAAGAAAACAGAGTAATGCATAAATGCTTAATGACTCATATTCAAAACTTACAATTTTTTTTTAAAGTCAGGTGACAAGGACAAGGCAGATTCAGACAATGCCTGAGTATTTGAATGCTATATATATATATAATTGCCTTTTGACAGATTAGAGGTGGTAGCAGCAAGCTGCAGATCTGAATGTCAGGGCCATAGCGACACTAAGAGATAATTACCATCTCCACAAATATCTGTGAATGGAATCACTTGTTTTAATACAGATAAGTTTAGTATAAAAGTTAGAGGGCTGGTATGAGAGATATGATAAATGTGGTCATGACAGAAAACAATTTTTAATTTAGTATGCCCTATCAATCTAGATAGCCCATGAATATTTACCATTAATTCAGTAGGCTGGAACAGAAAGAGAGAGAGAGACAGAGACAGAGAGAGAGAGAAAGAAAGAAAAAGAAAAATAGAAGCTTTGACCTAAACAATGACTGTTAAAGAAAGAGAATCTTCAGCAGTTTCAATAAGAACAAATTTTATAGGCAAGCTGAACTGGTGGCCGCCTGGGGAAACACGTTTGGGAAACCATTAGAAACTAAAGTCATGTTCCTGTTGTTTTAATTTTTTTATAAGACAAATGGTAACAATTCCCAATATGTACCGCTGTTTTCTAGATTACACAGGAAAAATGTGCGACATCAGTGGGCTAAAATTGAAACATTTACTGAAATTCAAAACAAGCCTATTTGATCACATCATACTCCTCAGCAGGGATACCATTTGCAGGAGCTAAGTGGGGCATATAAGTAGCTAACACAGGTTGTGAGTGTAATGCACTAAAATTAATGGCTTATATAAAAGAAATGTTGGGTCCATTATTTTTAGGGTAATCTTATTGAAGATACCACCTGTCCAGAACAGAAGTGTCCAGATTTTAATTCTCTTTTCATATCTCAGTGTTCAGACACAGGACAGAAAAGGTAAGTTCTTATAGCTATTACCGTTGGAGCCATTCAATCCAGCTGTATTAAAGTGATGGCTCTTACATTTTGCACCTATCCCAAAGAGCTAATTTCTTCTGACTCACCTTTCCCAGAGAATGTTTTTACTAAGGGAAACAGCTCCTATTTCTAACTCCTCTTCCACTGATACCATTTTCCAGCTCTATAAAGCTTGCTCAATATTTAAGTGTAGTTTCAGTAAAAATTCTGTATGAAATATAATTCTTTTAAATACTGAAGAATTCGGTTAATATTTCTAGTATACATTGAACATAACAAGTTTGTACACACAACATGATGAAATGGTATTACAATTAATAGAAACACTAATGGGCCGTTAATCTAACTCATACATTTGAAGTCAGATAGTCAATTAAATTGAAAATAAATTACTTAATATGCAGCAGTCTCATTTTATGCTGTTGGGTATTGTTGCAGCTGAGTATTACTCTTGCCTTTTTCCCCATGCATGGCCCAATATCCATGGTGCTCAGCACCTCTGAAAATCAGCTCATCAGAGTCAATCACATGGAAAATTATTTTTAGCAACTGATATTTTTTGTTGGAGGATTATAAATGTAACAATGATCTAAAATCATTGTTATCTCTCATGAAAATACTATAAAAAGTGCAGAGCTCTTCTTCAGGTCTGGGAAACTAACTCAGAGGGTCACTGCTAAATACAAGCACCTTAACAGGAGAAGAAGTATAAGAGTTTTGTGTGAGCTCAAAAGCTTGTCTCACCAACAGAATTTGGTCCAATAAAAGATATTACCTTACCCATCTTGTCTCTCTGATAGCCTGGGACCAAAACGGCTACAACAATACTGCATATACTAGTGCAGTCATTTACCTAGATCATGAGGAAATAGTTCAGGCCTACATTTGTTATATCTATCCTTCTATGTAATATGTATTTAGTTTTTCTCTTTATAGCTATTATCAACAATATCATACTCCTTACTAGACTATAAAGTAGGAGAAGAGACAGAAAAACCATTTAGGGTCTCACTTATGCCACAACATTAATAAAATAAACAATAATGATGATAAAATAATAAATTACTATTTAATAATAAAATAATAATGAATAATAAATACCATGAAGGTACTGAGAACAGGTTATCATATGTATATATATATATATATATCATAAGGACATAAAATCCATAAGAGCATAAAATCCATGTTACCTTTCTCAATATGTATTCTTTTTGTCTCATGTCCAACCTCATGACCAGCCAGATCACCTTCTTTAGGGCCAGGTAGGACGTTAGGTGATAAACCCATCAGCATCTGGTTCATGGATAGCCCATTCTGATGTACAGCTGCTAGTCATAGACACGGAGACATAAAACCAACAATAATATTAACACACATACACTAACTTACAATAATTTTAACAATATTACTCATGTCTGTATTTTTTTAGATACTGTCTCAATTGTACAAGAAAACTAATAACCTTAATGTCATTTAATTAGTAATATTAAATCCACTCAGAGGGAGCCCCTTTTCCCCACTAATTCTTTGGATTCAATGCTTCATTTAAAGCTGCTAACTTTGGCATCTTGGGTTGCACAGCATGTTTTAAAACACTACACAAGAGCTGAAACTCAGGACGAAGTACTATTGGAGAAGCTTCATGAGAGATGAATAAGATTTTTAAATTTAATTTGACAAAAACTGTATATTAGTATCCTAAATTCCATAGGCTAAAAGCACTGATGCCTCTCATGTAAGAAAGCAAATACACCATAGAGAATAATCTTGAAATGGTAGGTAGACTGGCTAGCTAGTCTGGTAGGTCCTTTCCATATCTAATTTCTATTGTCTCCATTCAGCTGGCCCCTTAAACCCAGCCTTCTGAGGCACAAAAGCCAGAGAATCCCATATAAGCCAGTTGGGCAAGAGGCTGACACATTCTGAGAAAAAAACTAGCCCAGAAAGCAATGGCAAAAACAAATAACCTAAGAATGAGGTTCAGGGAACTCCTGTAGATTAGCTCTCCACTCCTTTCTCGGATTTGATCCCTATTTCTCAAGCAGCCATCTTGCTCCTGCAGGTACCACACATGGAGAAGCAGTTATTAGAAATGGGATGTGGGGTGGCAAGTGGAACAGGACTAGGTGTTTTATTTTAAAATTTAAAAAATTGTCTGTAGTGACTGAGGAACTCTGTTACCCCAGGGACAATATGGAGAGTTTCTGACCTCTGCTGCTATTCTGTGACTATGGAATTTACCACAGAATCCAGGCATTGTTGTAATATTTTGCCCTACAATCTACAATTTCATTTTTAAAAACTGTTTTTGTTACTCATGGTTATGAAAATAATCTTGAAAATATGATTCAAGTCTAAACCAATATAGTGTTACCTTCTTGAGTCTGCAGAAAGCCTGAAACATCCATCTAATGTGTTTATCTAATTAGAATCCCAAAATGCCTCCCTATGTTTACACAGGAGCTAAAAATCTCAACTGTCTCTTATTAAGGGACCAAAACCTTCGGTTTCACCAACTGACAACTTCAGCAATGCAGTGATACAAAAGTCTGCAACCTAGCAAAAAATGAAAAGGTGGGGTAAAATAAATTGAATTTAATATGCATAAAATAATATGGTCTAAACCTTCAATTTCCAGGCTGCTGAACTAGAGTACCTCGGATTCCAGGGATCCACAAATCCTAGTCATGGAACCTTCACAACAATTTCACCAAATTTCACAGTTTAATTTGATTCTATCCCTTGTGAGTTCTGAAGTGAAAATATTACTTGTATCACATTCCCCACCCTAATGTTTGTGCAGATTTTTTAAAAAATGTATTTCACCTAGAATTGTTTTTTTTTAAATTGAACTATCCCATAAAATGTCACTTCTGAAGTCAGCTTTAATATAGAAGTCCAACTAGGGTAACAGGATTAAATAAAACTGTAAAATACATAAATGTGTCACAGTTTGTATATGTTCAGTTCTGAAACTAGTCTAGCAAATTGCTTTCTCGCTTCAATTCTGTTTCACAGTTTATATCTTTATGCTTAATATGACATAATGGCAGTTTTCATCAGTACCTATTAATGAAGCATCATACATTATGATACTGTAAACTGGGGAACTTAATGTTGGGCAATAGCTATTGCAGCTGAACTTCAGAACATACTACATCTAGATCTAATTAGAATTAAGGTATTTAGATTAGAAAAAAATAGCTTAACTTAATCAAATTTAAAATGGTGACAAGGAGAAGAATGTGACCTACGGATTCTGTCTGACGAGCTCTCAGTCCGTGCAGGTGAGCTGGACACACTGCTGCTTCGATGAGATGATGGATGGCTGCCAGGTCTTCGACCTTCTTCAAGGGAAGGAGCAGGAGATGGGCTGTCTGGAACACGTTCCTACACCCCCCAAAAAACAGGATAACCAATTAAAGACAACAGCTCTCCTGTTTATTAAACATCATTTTCTCTACAGGAGCTCCCTGTTATTTGAGCAATATCTAATCCCACTCTGCTCAGTTTCTCTTGTTTATTCCTGAGGTTGAGCTCTCCAGGACTTGTGGTATGGGATTCTCAGAGAAAGGTTCATACCTCTAGAACACCAGAGCCTGACTTCTATAATGCAGCAAAAGACTTAACCATTGAGTCAGGCTTTTTCACTGACTCTCTCAACTATATTTAACAGCAGCTTGTTTTTTATGTCATGGAGTTATGTTTGAAAAAAAAATGTATTTTGGCTGTTTTAAGTGATTGCAGTAACCAGTATCGTGAGAAAGTGGATGCTATTATAATTTTATAAATAAATAAGGGCAACACTGTGACATCCTTACTCATGTGTTGAGAACCTTACTCCTCAAATGGTCACATTCATTTCAATGGGACTATCGGATGAGTAAAATACTCACAATCTGGCACTAAATAAATAAAACAGCTACAGCAGAAAGCTTTTGACATACTAACTAGTTGCAGAGAAAATGTATTGTGTTCATAGGTACTCAATATTTTTTGAATGAATCCTTTCTGAAATAGGCTGGGTGTATGTTGGTAAAAAAAATCTGTACTGGAAGTTAATATAAGAATCAGAAATATCTGATATTTATGCAGCTTTGGCGCAGAAAGAATGAACAAAGGGAGGTGAGTGTTGCTACTGGAGAAGGAGAAGTTACTTACCTGTACGGTAACTGGAGTTCTTTGAGATGCTTTAGTGCTCCACCTTAGCACGTGCACGTGCCCTTACACACTTGATCAGATATTTTAGTTAGCTGTGCCTGCATCAAACACATCTTCATGCTCCAGTGTGAGGGTATAGAAGGAGGGCAGACCACCACTCCAGTTCCTTTTCAACCATAAAGTCGAAGTAAGACTTCACATCAGAGGAGAATGAGGTTGGGTGGTGGAGCACCCATAGAAACAAAACATCTTGAAGAACTCCAGTTACTGTACAAATAAATAACCTCTCCTCTCTTTTTTTTTCTCACTAAATTTAAAGAAACTATCACTTGCCCTGATCCCGCTTTCACTGAAATGAACAGAAAGGCTGCCATTGACTTAAATGGGAGTTGGATCAGACTGAAAGTGTATAAAGTTAAGCAAGCATTTTAATCTTTTCAGGATCAGGGTCTAAATAACCAGGGTGAAATCCTGGCCCCATTGACTTCACTGAAGCTAGGATTTCACTGCAGATTTTCAGAGGAACTCAGTTCCCAATTAGTCACTTAAACAAGTGATTAGATTTCCAAAAAGTGCTTGGAACCCTACAGCTCCCTGTGTGACTAACTTTTCTGCTTGACTTACAGACCCCCAAAGGAGTTTAAATAAAGGTATATAATGTATTTTAGGTTTAAAAAAAATTACAGGAAAAAAATTCCATTTAAAGAAGTTTATCATTCATTGAGGATGCTATTTTATTCCTAAACATCCATTTAAAAGTTCTTTGAAGTACTCTCTACATTTGACTTTTCTCAGAGATACATTAATTGAGCAGATCATTTCATTTTCTCTCACTGAAAGTCAGGATTTCCTGAATAATCCTGATCAGAAATTTGACAAAAAACAGAAACTTAAGTTTTCCCTATTGCTTTCCAACCAATTTTATTTCTGACATAATTCAATAATACAACTTCTGTTTGCGTTAGTGGCACACATGAAAGATTGCTGCTGTTAATGTATACGAGCCTCTTGCAGAAAGAGCATGCTGTTCTTCCTTAAACCCCAGACAGAATTTCCAACAGCTCTGATTGTCACTATACAGCACACATAGTAGCTGGATGAACATTTGGTTTGGTGAATGCATTCCAAAGGAAATGAACAACACATCTATCTATGGTAATCAATAAAACTGCTCAGGTTAAAGTTTACTGTGAACGTTTGCTATGCAGGCTGTCGTGATTGCATAGGGACTCAATGGGCCTATTAATGGAGAGGGTGAGAACCTTTTAGAACAATGTATCAAGACATTTAAGTGGATTCCACTTTAATAGTCTCTATTTTTTAAGTTAAAAACATTGATGAGGAAAGTTTAACTGCATCATAGCTCTAGGCTTATTATGAGTTTGATTGTGTTTATATGCCCATGAACCAAGTAGTCAAGTGGAGGATTAGAATGCAGATGTTCTCAGAACATAGAAGATATATTTCTTTAGATTTAGGAGGATTTAAGTATTCACAGTGTACAGATTTGGTATAAATTGAAACAGACCATATCTAATAATTTAATTTAATATATAATTTCACTGTTTGGCATACAATGTATTGGTCTTTGAAGAATTTCATTAAAATGAAATCCAGTGAACATAGAAGACTTGAACACAGAGTTTCAGAGTAAATTAATTTATTTAAACCACTTAATTTGCTTACCCTATTTATTTATGTGTGCTATGACAGCATATATTATAAGAGGCAGACAGCAGAAGAAATGCATAGGACTAACTAATATAATTATTACTGAAACAAACCAGATAATGGATTTTATTCACATGTAATAAGACATAGCAAGAGAAAGTCTATGATGGAACTATGTAAACTGGGTTTATCAGTTCATTTGTGGAATACCCTTTAACCTCAACAGACAAGGGACTGAACTATGCTTAGGCAAGAGTATAATTAATGTAATACCTCAGCTCAATGCTTTATAGTCTTGCTTTGTAACTCCACCAATCAATAATATACAATCTCTTGTAATTTTCTGTCTTTATTAAAGCTAGCTGCAATAATAAATGGAAATGCTAGTAATAATAAATTTAAATACTCCGTTGCTCTAAAAAGGGCATACTAATAAACTAATGGTGCTGGAATATCAATATAAGAATGTTATTCTATCCTTTCACCAGGGTCTTTGTGGAGAAAAAGATGGATGTAGGTAAACTTACATTTCAAAAACACTTTATTTTAAAAACTTTTTTAAAAGGAAATTTATAAAAACATGTTCAGTTAATAAATCAGACTAGACTTCAACAAAATACACTGTCATAGCTGATGTGAAATACTACTTTGGGACCAATAGGTCTAAATTAGAGAAAGAAGAGTCAAAACTTCCTGAATTTTAATCCTGGCTCTAAAAGTAACTCTTTCCAGGGCCTTGTGAATGTCTTGTGTCTACACATTTTTTTTCTAAAATTTATTCCCATCCCTTATCAATTCAACTCCACTGAAGTACAGACCAAGCTGCAGGCTGTGGCTGCCACCCTGTCTGCATTAGTGTTCCAACCATTGCTATAAAAGAGGGACATTTTCCAGTGGCAAAATCTGTGGGTGTCTAATGCAGTAATGGGCAACCTGCAGCCAGCATATCCCTGCAGCCCGCACCGCTTCCTGCAGCTCACAGTGGCTGGAAATGGTGAACCCGCAGCCACTGGTTGCTACGGCCAGCTGTGCAAATGTAAACAAACTGTCTGGTAGCCTGCCAGTGGATTACCCTGATGGGCCATGTGCACGCTGCAGGTTGCCCGCGACTGCTCCAATGCATACCAGAAGCTTTACTAAAAGCCAGATATATTGGGGAAGATTCTCTTCCACACTCTACTACCTCTGAGTCATTTAGGTCCAAGTCATAGACTCATAGCTAAGGATTCCAAAGCCAGTCCTCTCACCTGGAACTTCCAGAACAGTGAGAGAGTCAGGGACCTAGCGGAGGCATGTCAAGGGCAGGAGAGATTGTATATCATTGCAGTGCTGTGAACTCCAGTAATTTCCTTTTGACAGATGGTCCTTTGGAGAACATTGCTAGCTGGCACATGTTAGAGAAACATCCATGCAGACGACCAGGCAGCTATAACCATCTCCTTAATGGCCACAGATCCTCCCTCCTGTGATATGCTGGCCCATTATATGTACTACTTTCACTTCAAGCATTCATTTTCTGGTTCTACCCAAAAGCAAATTAACTTTGTTGAGGAAGAGCTACCAATCCAATGGCATTTCTAAAATCTTGTCACCACAAAATTGTACTGGATTACAGAAAGCCAGTGAAATTTGTTAAAAAGAAATAGTCAGCTCTCCAACTTTATAATTAGGCCATAAACCTCTATCTTGGAGCATGCAGATGGATTTCTCTTCTACTCTGGTTATTTAGGATTTTCTTCATATCCCTTTAAAACTGAGTATTGCTCATGGTTCTAGATATTTAATTATTTGTTTTCTTTGGATATTTACTCCATTATTTTATTGGTAATAGATGTTAGATATAAGGGTTGGTAATTACCAGGATCACTCTTATTTCCATCTTTGATGATCACTGAACATTTGCTTTTTATCTGGTTATCTGTAACCTCCCACATTTCTTTTTTGTGGCTATCGAGAAATGTTTGGCATATGTCCTTTTTCTCCAATCCTGCCTGGCAACGGGTAGACAGGCTTACAGACAGGCTTCACTGAGAAGGAAACAAGAGGCAAATATTTATCTATCATAAGTAGTACATAAACCCCACTCTGCCCTCTTCTTTTCAGCCTTACAGAATTCTAGAAAGCATTGATCCAGCCAGGGATCCAGCAACTCTCCTGAGCATTTTGGGACACATGTTAAACTATTAGCTATTAGTAGTATGGCATAACTTTGCCTACAAGCACCCCTAAAGTCAAATACAATAAGGGCCTGCTCTTCAAAATAGCTCAGCTCTCATTTAGGCACCAAAATAAGAGGTCAGATTTTCAAAAGAGCTAGTTATAAGTGTCACAATGGGATCTGCTGGGTGCTATACCCTTTTTTAAATCTGGTCCTTACTCTGATGCCTAAATGGGAGCTTAGCTCTTAAAATTTGGTCCCAGATGTGGATCCTGAGCATTTGAAAATCTGGCACCGACCTCATTTGGCCCCATAATCTTCCCACCAGGAAGCACTTGTCTTTTACCCTAGAGGAGATGGAGCATCCTTTCTCACACCTTTACTTCCCTGGTATTAGAAGTTTCAGACTCACAATATCCAGTCTCTTTAAAATGAATTGATCACCTTAATCGGTCAGTCCCTTCAGTCCTCATATAGATTGCGCTGATCATGAGACGTCTTCCATTCTTCTCTTATCCTGGCCTTCCTTCTCCATGTGTGGCCATGCCTTTTCACAATAAAATCTTCCCATCTCTTTAATTAATTAATTAAAATATTTTCCTGGTACCCTCTGCCCTCCTTCATGTGGCTTCTGATAAATGGGAAAAGGACTCTCAAAGCAGTTTCCTTTCAGGATCTAGATTTTCCTGTCAGCCTCCATGCTACAGGATCAAGAAAAGATCACATTCCACATTATCTTTGGATGTAGTCACATTTCCAGAGGACACAAAAAGGTATACAGTCTCTTGTTTTACAGGACTTATGAGGTTGTGGTGATCACCCCTAGAATCACTACCGACTCCATCTGTGTTCCAGAGCACTCCAAATAACCTTGTGAGACCTTCCATCCTATCACCTTTTCTCAAGCTGGATGAAGGGAGTCCCATGAGGAAGGCTCCTCTACTCTGTTTCCTATTTGCCTTCTTCCTCCTATTCCAGTTCACACAGAAAGGAGTTTCATCAGCCCTCTTCTCCTTTTTTTTGCAGGCAGTTATTTTGATCCAGCAGCTCCATCTCATTCTCTCAGGAAAAGTACCCCATAACCAGAACTCTTCCTCTAGAACCCTGCCACAAAGCACCCTTACTGAAGTTTAGCTGGCCCAGGCTTCAACCCCTGTACTTGCAGACCTCCTCTTCATTATAAGTGAGGGCACCTCAAGCAATTTGTATGAGGTTGGTCCCTGCTCCTCCTCAGAAGGTAGGCAAGGGAGACGGGTCAGTGCTGGGCATATAATCAAACTTCTTCTAGGCCCTTGTCACTTGAGGTTTTTGCCCAATAACGTTGCCCTTTAGCACTGTAATTTCCTGGAAGCAGAAATCCATGCTCTTTTAGACAAAATGTTAATCTGCCCAGTTCCCCAGTTTCAGAACAGAGAAAGAGGGGGATTCCTCCATGTACGACATGGTGTACTACTGAATGTGTCAAGAGTTTCTACCCTGTTCTGCACTCTCCCGTAAACCTTAGCAACTGCCAGTCAACATTTTAGATGTAAATTCCTAAATTCACTCTCAGGCCGTCTCTGATCAGTGTCCCTTCTATTCAGGGTTCTCCCTTGTGTCTTCTTCCCTAATTCTGGTCTGGTTGATTATTCATCTCTTGGACCCTTTTGCAGTTTGCATAATCGTCATCCTGTGGGCTAATTTTCACCTTTCTCCTGTTTAGAGATCCCTGCTCTTTCAGTGGTACTCTTTGTCTGTCCTCAGTCAGTTGATACTATGGCAGTGCTTTCCCCCCCCCCAGTCAAGGTCACCAGAACCTTTGAAGAAGTGGGGGGAGGGCAAGGCCAAAATGCCCATTCCCTCCCCATGGCTGGCTGCTCAAGACTTTGATGGTCTTGAGGTTGAGAGCAGTTGGTAAGAGCAGGTTCCTTTGAAAAAGTTGTTGATTGCCCTACCTGAAGTAAAAAAAACAACAACTACCAATCATTCTCTACTTCATGTTCTCAGATTGGAGCATCTGGTGTTGAAGAAGGAGATGGACATTCCAGGTGCCAGGATGTGCTCAGTAACGGGGCCTTGGTACTGAATAAAGGGGATTGCGGTTCTTCCCTAACCATCAGGTCTCCAAGGTACCAGAGCTCATGAGGTACCCTGGGCTCATTCAGTACCGCGGAGGAGTGTCCATGGCTCTTTGTTGGTACCAATGGCTGAGAAGGTGCAGAGCACTCTGTAGATGAATGTTTTGTTGCACCTCGTACAGTGGAGCTCCCATAGGGACACTACTTGAAGAAGAACAAATGCTTCTGATAGCCACCTATTTTACAGTAAATAAAAGACAATACAGAGAAACAACTACTCTGAAGTCCATCTCTGATCCTCCTAATGAACCACAAACTGGTTTGAACAGGTTCAAGAGACACAGGGAGACAAAGAACTTTGCTGTGGACAAAAAGAGAACCTTTGAAAAACAGGAGAAGGGAGAGACATAGAGACTGTGAGGAACCTGAGGGAACCCCAGTCCCTACAAGTGGGGCTGTCCAGATAAGCTAGGCCTAACTAAACTATAAGCAAGACAGATATATGTAAACTGTTTATTATGCTGAAACCCTTTTGCTCTTGTCTTACTCTGCTCCTACTATTTATATTAAACAATACTTTTATTTGCAAGTATTGTTTTGGCTAACTATATTTCCACACCAGACATAGTTCCCACAGGGGAGACTTGCAGGGCTCGAACACAGTTGGGCCTACTGAGGAATCACAGTGGATGCATAGATTGAACTACAGAAAACAGACTCAGAGAAGGAGAGTTGCAGGATTCCATCGTGACATAGGGGAAGATGCAAGCCCTGTCTCCTGGTGGAGGTACGCTCAGAGAGACTAAAATAGAGAAAAAGTGGCGTTTAGCACTGAACAATGATACAAACCATTCTTGAAAATGCCACAAAGCCTCATGGGACAAAGTCCATGCTTGTGTGGGCTCTCATAAGAATTTCTGGCTATTATATTGGACTTGCTTCTCCTATGAATGTGTCCATATGGCTCCTTTGAAAAGCTGGTTTTGATTGGAAAAGCAAATTTCGATTCAGCATTTCCTAACTTTTGACTGCTTGACTTCGCAACATTAATACTGATATTTTAACATAGTTTTTAATTGTTTTTTTTGCTCGTTTTGGTGGTTGGACGCAATTATAATTTACATACACATGGGCACAGATAAAAAGATTACTTTTATTTTTTCATTGTGACATTGCCAGTTCTAGCAGTATTCCACATTTAATATCTCACCTATCAGTGAAAATGTAAAAGAAAACATTTAAATACATTCACTATATGTGCCTGTGCCGCAGAGGCCCATGGGTGGTTCATTACTCTGTGTCAGCAACTCTTATCAGCCCAGTCATACTCACCACACCTAATACAGTATTGTTGTGATTGATACCCAAAAAGTGGCATGTAATTTATCTTTGGAAAACTAATATCTCACTGGTCATTAACATTCTTGTGTGGAGCATGTACAAGGCGTATACAGAGCGTTATAAATATGTGTTAGAATTATGTTCTTAAAATGTGTTTGGCAAGTAATAAATAAGCCCAGTCTGCCTTAGGAAAAGGATTGTGTATTTGTTTGTCTGACCTGCGTGGTTCTCAGGCACAAACCATGAAGGTATATTTACATAAAAGGTAAACACAGCCAACAAACTAGCAAGTGAGGAAGACAGCATTTTGACTGCGAAGACAGAGGGTCTGAACCCAAATGATAACCAATCAAATCAACTGATTGGATACAATATTACCGTATTATAATTGTGTATAGAGTAAGGTCATTTATGAAAGCTTGCAATACCTTGATGATTAATATTGTTGTGAAATGAGAAATCAGGATATTCACTGATATTATGCTTTACAGTCTGTGACCAAATACAGGGAGAAACATTTTTTCTCCCAGACAGAATGGAAGGCAGCTATCTATCCTGTCTCCAATGTAAATTAATCAGTGTGGAATCAAAACAATGGAAGCCTCATTTACATACAAATCAGCAGGGGAATGGAAATTGCACACCAGGAAGCCTACCTGCCTGCTGAAGCAGGGTCAATGAACTTTGGGAAAATAGCCTGGTGTCTACATCCCAGCAGGTGAGAGAAGCTTTGTCTGGGCTTAGTTTTCAAATAATATGTTTCAAAGGTTTACTGTAACTAGACTATAAAAAGAAAGGGGAGAGAAACACATAGCTATACATCACTTGGGGGATTCAAGGACCAGAGCTCTTGAAATCACAGAATGCTGGATTCTTCAGTCAATGGCGTTGAAGCCTTTGGGAACTGTATATAGGTGAGAAACCCGTTCAGGCAAAAAGTATAACTTGCTAAAATTAAGTTTTAGTGTTAGAAGCACAATTTTACTTTTGTTTATTTGTAACCCTTTCTATCTTTATTCCTTATACTAAGTGTCACTTAAAACTATGTCCTTCTGTTAAATATACTTGTATTATTTTTACTATAAACTAATTCAGTGCTGTGATTGAAATAAGTGTCAAATTCCAGTTAAATTAATGATCTGCAGTGTATTGTCTCTTTAAAGGAACAACAATCTTAATAAGTTCTGCGAGCATTTCGGGAGATGGCTGGACACTACAAGGAGACATCTCTGGGGAAGTTGGGATTCACTGTTTGTTAGTTGCAAGACAAAGCTTGGACTGGCAGAGTCCTGAAGATTTTATTGGCAAGGCAGACAAGCTGTTCATCAGAGAGTTGTCACACATCTTAGCAGTAGCAAAATTCTCACTTGCTGAGGCTATAAGGGGTAACACAGTAACTCAAACTCACAATATGGGAACCTCAGCAGATTGTCAGGAAACCATATTAGGGAAATTTGAGACTTGGAGGGTGTTGGGGTCACTCTGCAAAAAGTCATTGGGTGGTGAAAGCCAGAGAGTGACCTGCCTGCGTATATGCTGGCTTTTGGTGTCAGGTCTGTGAGTCACAGCAGCATAGCATTGAAGGCACCCAGAGTTGGCAGGGCAGGCACTGATACAACCCTTATTGGACTGGGTCAAACCCCAAAGCATCAGAGCACACAGACACACACACAGACACATACACACACTTTTATATGTACACAATCCATATTATATACAATATCATTTTGGATTACCTCACAGATTCCAGTTAAGACAGAGTAATGAAATCTGTAACAGCTTTGCATTACTGCTCTCCTAGGTGGTCAACAGTTTTTGTCATCAAAGCTTTGCATACTGTTGCACCAACAGAATCACACTCTGCTGTCTTTTCTTTATTTTAAGCAACAGGTCACGTAAGCTATCCCTAGTCTGGAAGTTTATCTATATGTTTTGCTGATAAAATACATTGACTCTGCAAACTACTGAGTGACTAGTCTGCAGAATTTCATGACCATGTGACCTCATATACAGAAGCCACAACACAATGGAATTCTGCAGGTGCTACACATTTGAGGTAAAAAGTGCCTGTATCTGAGAAATTTAAATGTATACAGTTGTAGCTTTTCAGCTCTGGATGACTATAGCACATTTCCTTCCCTTTCTCCAGCTGTTGTAGATTTGTCAGCAACACTATGATGCAAACGTGGAAAAAATAAAAACAAAAAAGTTTGAAAATAAAATTAAATAGTAACACAATGTTTAAGCCCACAGATGAATTGAAGTGTAGACCCAACAGTCTTAAATTAAAATGAAATATTGAAATTACTGGGGGACAAATACTATAAAATCAAAGGAAATGTTTTACGTTGAATCAGCCATCTTGGCTAAATATTTTGCTGATTGAGTTCTACTCCTGGGTGAGAGGGTGATATGATCCTGTAAACCAAGGTAAGCTTCAGCAGAGGACACATGAAACTGCAGCGTATTTGGGGAGTGGCAGAGTAATTACAGTCTGGAGTTTTTTGTATATTAGGCAGCTGCTGGTGACTTTTGTATATTACTGTGCTGCTGGTGACTTTTTCAACCTGTAGTGCAATTGTTTTCTACTGTAACTCTTTGCTCTAAACAATATATATGACATGTATGTATGTGAATACATACTGAATTGATACAAGGCAGTTTTTGATACTGGTCTGCTGCTATTTTCCAAATGTTACAACACAGAATTATCTCAAGTCATTGTTAATAGGAGTTATACATTTCACAATATCCTTCATATTTCCAAGCATCTTTCTGTTTTGGGGGGGGGGCGAGAAACGGTAGCCATCTGATATACTGAAACTTCTAATAAGCTGAGCTTTTTGAAGCCATGGACAGGTGATAAAAACCACCTCATGTCTAAAGCATCCCCAGGTCACAGCTGTCATACTCAGTGTGATTCATTGCTGTCATAATCTGCTGCCCCTGCTTGTTGCTGCACTTCTTTTATTCATCCAACTCATATATCTAAATATTCCATTACAAAAAGAACATCTAATGTTCATCTCATGTTTGAAAGGGCACAACACAAACTTCTGGATTTAATTCTAAAGACTTGTGCTTAAACTGGCCATTACCAAATCTAAGGTGTCTGTTCACTTGTTCATTTCTCAATACTTCCCTTACAATTTTGTTTCTGTCTGATCTTCTTGTTTATGCAATTTAGCATGGTTAAAATATTTGTTTATCATGTGGTCTCAGTTTTATTCCAACTTCTTATCAATTGGAAATGTAATACTGCCCAGTGATGGAATGGCATTTGAAGCTTTCTGAGTTTACAGATAACAACACTGACTGTGGACTTGGTGAATTGGAGGGAAAGGTCAGCAAGTCATCTAGGTTGGCACTGTTCACAAAATCAAGTCTCCTCTCCAAGAAACCAGGATGTTTATCATTTCAGGACCCAATATCTACCAGGATAATTATGATCTCAGTTACAGCAGTGTAAGTCCGGAACAATTCTACTGAAGTTCATTGAATTAGCTTGTATGTACAAGAGTAGAAATTTGCCCCACTCCTTCCAATATTCAAAGACTGTGTTAATTAGAAAAAGGTAAACTTGTTTTGTCTAATTTCAAATAACCTCTGACATTTAGATTAGAAAACTGAATTTAAAAAAAAACTACTCGGTTCACAATCCTCTTAAGGCCATCTCCTTGTCAAAGGCAAAGAGACAGAACAAAATGAAAGCTTGGGTGAAAAAAAAAATGAAACAGGAAGAGAGAGAAAATAAAACCAGAAAGCCTTAAAGTGTAGAGAAAGAAAATAAAGGATATAAATTCTAATAAAAAGTAGTTTTCTGACAATGAATAATACTTTGTGATGTCCCTCCCTCTAGCATCAATATTAAGAAACAGAAACAGTAGTTTTGAGTTTTCCCACCTCACAACATCACTGTATCTATTCTCACAATAGCACTAGGATATTATTTCTCTTTGTAGCATGCTACTGTACATACTCTTTACATTGCCACTGCAGGGTGCTAGCAATGTTTGCTCAGAGAGTTTGCCCTTTAACCACTATCTGCATGCACCATAAGGACACATGCTAAAATCATAGTTTCTTTTTTTTTTCTTGGAGCCTCTCTTCCTTAAAAAGTGGGACAATCCAACATAGGAATAGCTCAGTGGTTTGTGCATTGGCCTGCTAAACCCAGGGTTGTAAATTCAATCCTTGAAGGGGGCCACTAAGGGATGTAGGGGGAAATCAGTACTTGGTCCTGCTAGTGAAGGCAGCTCTGTGAGACAGGTATATCTCCAACCCAGACAGAACTGTGGTCATTAATACATTGATTCCAATCAAGGGGATTCTATTTGAAATAAATCAGTCCTTTGATCCTGATGTCTGCCTGTGTATAGGCAAGGAAACCTTTCAAAAGCACATACAATAATAGTTTCTAGGGCAGTATTTCTCAGCTTCAGCATCAAAGAGTGCTAGCGAGCCGTGCAACTCCATGCTCCGGGTCACAACTGCATTCACTGAAATTTGGCCTGGCTGCCCCTTCGGTTGTCTCACCAAATACTGTACAAAGGCAGTTTGGAAAGGGAGGCTTTTTGCCACTGCTCCTACGCCAAATGCTATTTATAGTTTTCTTGCAATTTCACTGCAAACATGAATTTGCACTGAAATTTGACCTGGCCACCCCTCCATCTGATGGAAGGGTGAATGGCTTTGGGACCCCGTGAGTGAATGGAAAGTTCTGTGGCCCCCCATGTGCAAATTTTAACCACTAGATTTAATAACCACACATATAACTCTCCAGCAAAATTATCATGAGGGGCTGAGGGATGCTGTGATTCCATCTTTCCTGTTAGTATCATGGTAAAGTGTGCACCAGAAGGAAAATAGATGTGTGAGGTAGGGTGACCAGATGTCCTGATTTTATAGGGACAGTCCCGATTTTTCACACTTGCTATTTGGCTAGTGTGAGGGCTCACTCCATGACCATCATGACACAGCAGTATAAGGATCATGTACAGCATTATGATAGCACCATAATGCCACTACAGAGATATATGATCGCTTTCGCTTCCATGATTATAATTACTTTCTAAACAATCTATATCCATAATATTAAAATAAACCGTGGTGCCTATTTGTTACCTATTTACCATCTCTGATAGAGAAATATGGACTGATGATGGGGCAATATAAAACTTTTATCAGCATGAATCGGGGGAAGACAAATATATGCATCACAGGCTCAGCAATTTATTTCATGTATATTATCTCTGCATGTGGCATAAGGCACTGTCTGATCGCGTGATGCATACTGAGCTATGTGACCACTAGTTCTAATCCCAGATCACCTATAGAATACTCTTACTATTTCTCTACACTTCACAATCATTATTAAGTTAGGCCTAATGACCCAACCTCAGCGTAGGCAATTATGTTTCATTTGTTTTACACATAAGATAATTCAGAAGTTGGAGCCATCATTACTGGGAACAAAACCCAGGATGAGACACCCAAATCTTACCAGCCTTCCCACATGAGTTTTTAAAAGAAATGGTCCAAATTATGTGCTTGTCCAACACATGCTGACACAGTGTGGATGTTTGTCCCTCTCTAGTGGCTAGACGACAACCCATGCTTTAAGAGCTAGGGATTTCAGGTTAAGTCCCTGCAGATGACATAAAAATGTGTTGTTGCACTTGGCTACACTAGGCCATATTCTGTTCCCAGAGCCAGGAAGAGAACAGAGAAATTCTGACACCCAACATTCTAGTGCTCGTTCAGAAATAATTGTGTGACTCAGTGATAAAGTGTGTGTTGTGTTTCCCTCTATGAGCTGCTCCTCATAAAGGAGGATAGCATATCTACATTACCAGGACTATTATAGATGAAACAGTAGAATGCTGTGAAGGGGATCTGAAAGCTGTAGTCTATTCCGTGTAGGTTCTTCTACTGCTCTCATCACCACAGTATCTAAGCACCTTCCAGTAGTGCATTAAGAGTGATGAGTAATGTGTCACATCTGGTTTGTTCTCTTTTCTTTCTTGTGGGCTCAAACTTGCCTGATGACCAATTGGGGGCAGAGGGAATATATGTACATTTATCTAGGCTCCTCACACTCCTGTTGAAATTATTTTATACAGCAAGCTATTATATTGAACTGTGAATTTAGATGTTCTGTTAATATTTGCCTTATTACTGTATTTTTAGTGTCTGTATTTTGGTTAATGGGAGATGTCGCTTTAAGAATAGGGTGGGCCATATATTACCGGGTTTGTCTGACAATGACTGAAGACAGTACCCTGACTGTGCAGATTCCTAAGAGGTCAGAATTTGATTTGATAAACTTTACACAAAATAAGCTTTGCTTTTGAGGGTGTAACATTAACACATATTAGGGAACTGGAAGCCTCAGGACATTGCTAGTGACCCTTAGAGCCTTTTTCCTGTAGGTTACCAGCATGAATCCAGCTCACCTCAGTAGGGATTAAAAACTGCCTATCTAATGAACATTTGGTGCTCCTTGTATGAGATGAGTCACAGCTCCCACATCACAAACTCAGCACCACATTTTGCATAAATTAGCAGATTCAGCAGAGGCCAAGAACTTCACGGCCCATGGAGACTGAGCTGTCTCTGTGACTTGTAAAGGAAGGTCCCCCAAATGAGGATTGAGGCATGTTGACATGGTGATGTGTGGGGAAGGTTGCCCTGCTGCCTGTAGATAAACCAGTGGCTTCAGTAACCAGAGCTGCACAAGCCATAAGAGCAACATTTTCAAAAGCACCTAAGTGACTCAAGACCTTTTTCAAAATGCAAATTCAGCTATAAGTCACTTAGGCGCTTTGAAAAATAACATAAATCCACATGTTTTTTTTAAAGATGGCATAAAGAACAATATGCAAATTAGACATAACTATGCAAATTGTCTCATTAAATAATCTGCATAAAATGTCACATGGAGCTACACAAAATTTGACAGTTATGATGAAGGTTTTAATAGCATGAATATAGGATGGCTGATTTCCTCTGGAATGAGTTATGCAGGTCACCCCCACACACACATAAAAAGGTCAAGATTTTTAAAATTTACTAATAATTTTCAAGTGACAAGTAAAAAACTATTTGTCTTTAAGATGTCTCAAGTTAAGCACCCAAAAATTGGGGCACTGAAAATTAGATGCCATCTGAAAAATCTTTGCCTTCATTTGTAATATGGGTTTCTCTCCCCAAATAGCTGGGGTGCAATTGAAAATAGGCTCAGGGATTGGAAAGAGAATGAGAAAGTGTTCTTAGGGTGGAAGTGTTTGTATTTAGCTGTCACGGAGACAGACATCAATGTGTGAAGAGTCCAGCTGGATTAAAAAACTTGTTGGTTTTAAAGACAAGATAGCCTGGCCTCATTTATTTGGATCCCCTTGATGCTACAATGTATTATCTTGCTAGCTACGGAATTCATGATGACACAGAGCAATATAAAAAGATTTTTGGGGTGGGGCAGAGGTTTTAAATTTATTAGTTATAGTTTTACTCTCCATCTAAGCCCCACAGAGTTACACTCATGGTAACTCGGCCACCCAGCTTTACACAGTTTACTAATTACTTTGTTTAAGTTAAAAAAATAGAACATTTTCTTTTTGAATGTCAAAAACAGATTGAGATCAAATTTCCCACTGCTGTATATAAACTGTGATGTTGTACTTCTGATAATAAAAAGTAAGGAAGACACTTTAACATGTTAAGGATGCAAAAAACTAAGTACATTGGACATCATATTTCAAGACTCCCACAGGAGCAAACAAAATGCTGTGTCAGCTAGTGTGTGCTCAATCATGTTCTCAATGTCTTTATATCCATTACCATATATTCATGTAATAAGCAGTGATCACTATGGAAATTTAGAAAATAAATGTAGGATGAAATATACACCTAATATGTCCCAGGGAACAGTTCTGGTATTATGTACCTCTTGCTAATTGCCATTCTAGTGAAAAATAAAACATACAGAAGGGCAGAAATCACCATGCTACTAGGCAGTGACAGTTAGCAGCATGAGTGATATGACAGGGTAGATTCAAAATGGTCACCACCACACCATGGCTGTTGTCTCAGATGTATTTGCATGCACCATGGTTCCAATGCTGATTTCTGCTGTTGTCATGCCTACCAAGACAAAAGATGCAGCCTAACTTTTAAAGCCATATATAGGCCTAGTCCTAATTGCCTTACTAAGGGTTTGTCCACACTGCATCACAGTGCAGACTACGGGGGTATGAACTGCAGAGTGCACCAAAGTATTGTGCACTAACTGCCCTGTGTGGACACTGCTGGCATGAACTAAAAGGTATCTAGTTTGTGTTAATGTAATCCTCCTTCAAACAGGGTTACATTATTGTGAACTACATTGCTTTTAGTTTGCGCCAGAAGCATCAACACAGGGCAGTTAGCCCATGGTGAGGGAGCACCTCAAGATGTTCTTCAATTAATTTATTTAGTCACTCTAGTTTGGGCACTCAGACCTCCAGCTGGGAATATCTGATATAAACACCAGGATTGGTGTCATCTTGGGCCCACTGTAGTCAATGACAAAATTCTCACTGACTTCAACAGGGTCAGGATTTCACCTCCAGCTTCCTGGGAAAGTGGCATGAGATCTTTTTGGCCATGGGTAGTCAGTATCTATATCTCATCTGACAAATGGCAACTTCAACTGTGGAACTGCAGCACTGATTTAGTACTCAATATTCAAAATTTTCAGTTACCAACATAATACTCAGTTCCCAAAATCAGTTCCTACAGTAAGTGGGTTTTTCTTTGGAGCCCTCCCTTCCAAACATTGACCAACCCTTGCCATTATGACTGCTTACCTTATGACATCTGATGAGAACAGCCTTACATTAATAAGGTACCATGCTGTGAAGAAATTAATTTAGTATCACAGATATTTTTCTAGATGTTTACCTTAATAACAGATGTCTCGACTCTGGATGGGGGACTCTGTACTTGTGCTGCTGCTGCCATATTTGCAATGGTACTAAGGTGGTTCATCTGACTCATGGCCATTGTGACAGATGCTGGAGGTAGGCTGACAGGAATTAATGGGTGGGGCATCATCATAAAAGGAAGTTCCAGGCCTAAGGGGAAAAAAAAACAAAAGGCAGGAAATATTGGTTTATGATTTTTTTAAAATATTGACTATTAGGAATATATTTTCTTATGAGCAAAATATGTTGAAATGCTTGGCACCAAATGTGTTAAAAAATGAACTCTTCCAACATTTCAGTATAGAGCGGTTAACATGAATCTGTTCACTTTTTGTACGTGTGTAATTCCCTCTAGTATCCATGGAGGTCTTATACGCACAGGGAGAAGCTAACAGACCTCTTAGTTTGTTCACATCAGTGTAATGTTGTATCATATCATTGCTAAGCAATTGTTGTTTGTTATATTGTCCATTTTAATACTTGCGGCAAGGTGTCTTAGCAATAATTATGCCACTGATGCACAGGTTAATAGCTATTTAAGTATTAGGTTTATTGTGTATGTTTTTATTTTTTTATTACTCCTATTTCCACTGCTGAATATTTAATTAAAGTATTACAGTATTCACCACATTTTTTTTATTTTGCATAGCCTATTTAACTAAACACAATAGAAAGACAGGAGTTTGAAAACTACTGATGTTAGTGTTGAAAGATGTCAACCCGTACCATTTGGCAGAAAGTGGTTCTGTTGAAGAGGGTTGAGAGGATGGCTAACTGGAAGGTTATGCTGTCCAGGTAAGCTGGGATGGTTAACTGAGGCCTGTGATCCTTGGGTAGGGGGAGACTGAAGTTTTTCTTTATCCCAAGAACCATCACTGCTGCCTGTGGGGAATGAATATAAATTATTTGGATGCAGGAAGATTTCAAATTTGCAATGTCTGAATTTGCAATCAAGGCCATGAATTTAACCCATTTTGTGGTTGACAAATTAGTGTTTGTAATGTAGGGGCTGGGCAAGGGGGAGGTTTTGTTTTCCATCAATAGAAAGAAAAGCCACCTTTATAAACTGGTAAGGATAACATTTGGCATTTATAGTTAGAAACATTAATTTATGGGTGTTAGGATTGCACTAGTTCACTTGGAGAGGTATATATACTTTGAATTCTTAATCCTTGGCTAGAAGAACAGTTTAAACAGTACAGTTCCAGTGAGAAATCAACAAAGTATTTTAATGAATTGTAAATATTTGTTATATTAACAGTTTTACTTACATTTCTGTAATTCTTAGTAAGTAGAACTGGAGAGAAATATAACAATTGTTTTATATGTGGTAAAGGGTGTTCGCTTGTAAAGTTGTCATTGTCTGACTATGGCTATATTAATTATGTTCTTGTTTGTTCTTAAATTTTGGAATTAAAATAAAACTACACATTAATTAATTTTTTTACTCACTGATGGCATCAACCGACATGCACTCTTGTGTATGGGTAACTTATTGCAGTATTAGATAGTCAATTTATATTTCATTCCATTCAATATAAGAAATTATTATTCCAATCCTGCAAGTTCTCTACTTTTGGAACCCCACTTGGAACAAAAAATGATTTGTAACAATATGTACTGACTATAAAAGTATTTTACGTATCTGAGAAAACAGATTTTTCAATACCGTGAACATCAGCAATTTTCAATATATCACAGTACAACACAATACTACAGTGAAAGAATGGTATCAGTATTTCATTTATATGAATAAGTTATTGATTTCTACATTATGGAAGTGTACTTTAAGTGACCTCTAAACTGAATAGGTCTTTAAAAAACTATATGTCACTGAGAATATACATAATATGCTGCCCAATCTTGAACTTCTTAATCAGAAAGCTCCAATGACTTCAGTGGGACTAGTTTATATATGTATATATGAAGTTCACGATTGGGCAGCATATTAAATATAGTCATACAGTCATTTCATATGCTCCCCAATCTTGAACCTTTAAAGATTATGTTAAAATGTAGTTTGTGCAACTTTTCATAGTACTTTTCACAATTATCTGATCAACAGTAGAGACCCTCTAATTTCCATTGACTTTCACAGGAGTTTCATTAACCCATTAGCCTTACCATTTTAAAGAATACTTCTACATGAGATGACAAAAGCATAAAAGTTGGTCAAATTCCAATTTAATTTCTCTAGATTTATTAAAAACCTGATTGTAAAAGCTACATAACATAGTTTATAATGAAAAAATACTCAATTATGGCCATGATTTTCCTTCCCCAGCTACTTCATGAAGACAGTTAAGGTTCAATATAAATTCTAACTCATTAGCTCAATACTGTCTTGATCCCACTGTAAATTGTTCAGGAGTAGGTAATGAAAATTCAGTCCAAATTCTCCAGCAGTCAAACAGAGCAATTTTATTAAACAATGAAAAGAATCAATTAAACCAGATATCTTTATTGTCTTTATCCTCTTTATCATTTTACAAGAAATTCTGACAAACTTTATGAAATGTTTATAGTTAGTTTAAGACTGAGCTGGCTGACACAAGACAGATTCTTGGGACTTGAGCTTCACCTCTCATAGGTGAGCATATCACCATGCATTTTGGAAAGTCAAATATCTCTGCACAATAGGAAGACCACGGGTAAGACTGAGTTTTCAGTCATTATTTGGAAAAATAGCTTGCTTATTCTACCTTTGTTTTCCCTAGTTTCTTTCCCATATTATCTGCTTATTGCAATAATGACAAATATATTTCCATCCTGCATGTTCATTTAGTGAAGAACCTGACTGAAAAGAATAGATTCAGACCCCTAATGTCTCAATTCTGCACCTGTCTACACGCACTGTAACAGCTTGTTGGAAGTCAAGATTTGATTTATCTTTGATTTTCCTAAGCCCCAAATAAGGTTCCATAAAAAAAATACAAAAAGAAAAGACGACAGTACAGATTTTTGTAAAACTTAATTGAAACCTGAATCAAATTACTCCAATTTTATGTAAAGTTCTCTTATTACCAGCAATTTAACTTTTTAATAAATCCTTTCTACTGATTTTGTTCCACTTCCCCACCAAAACCAACTGTTTGATCAGGTTAAAAAAAAAAAGACAGATTTGTTAAGAAAAAATGCAATTTCTTTTTGTCAAAATGTAACCTTTGCTGTAGGAAAGTAGAAACAAATTGAGGCAAGCATGTTAAGGTCTTCACTCTACAAGTGGTGGGAAGGTTTCAATATTTCATAAACATACCGCTCATGATAGGGTCAATTTCATGTCAGGCCCTGTCTAGCTCTGGGGTTTGAGGTGAGGATTGATAGAGACCTGCAGATCTGTGGATATCTGCTTTATATCTGTGGATATCCATGGACCATGTTTGTAGATCATGGATCGGATGCGGATACAAATTTTGTATCCACACAGGACTCTAAGGATGGAGTCATAAGTAAGTTACTACAACTGTTATATTCTTTCCTGACTTGCCAAGAATTTAGCAAGGTCAGTCATAGGATTTCTAGTTATGGCATTTCATATGTAGTCAAAGATGAGAACTTCTGCATTTGAGTGCACCTTATACCTCAGCACTACCTGTACCCATTGTTTTCACTTTCCTCAAAACCAATACTGTAATGAAATAAAGGAGACACTAGTATTAAAGCTAGTGCTTAGTCAGTGACTGATAGTTTGATACTTGGAATCTGACATGGTCTGCCAAGATTAGCTTACAATCAAAATGACACATAGCCAGTCTCCAACTATAACATTAGAAACCACTTACAAGGTACAGCGTCTTGCACTCTTAAACATCTGTAAGTGGACAGGCATAGATACAAATAGCAAACATTGGCCATTTGCTGCATTTTTGTTATGGTAGTTAAGCTCAACAGCTTTCCTCCCAGAGGAAATAGTTATTTTCATTTATGTCTAAGTAAAATAAATGTTACCCCTCAGACAGTACTCACCCTCTCAACAACAAAGTGCAAGCTGCCAATTCAGTTGTTTTTTAAAAAATGATTTAAAAACCATACAGTGGCTTCAAAAAGCTTTAAAAAATCTGTTGCCTTTTTCCTCCTTACTTGTTGCCCTGCTGAAGGCTTATGTTTTCCAGTTTCCATCAGTGGTTGTCAACTCTTGGTAATAGGATTAAGAGCTTGGACACCTGATATCCCTGGGTGCTGTAGTTCACCCTCATAAAAGCTGTTTGCTTTAAATTGAGAGAAAATCAGGTTTTAGTGGCATAATTAATTAAATTATGCAAATTTCCAGATTCAGCATAACACTTTGTGAAGTGACAACTGGTAGCTCCACATTGCATTTTGAGCTGCATTTCAATTGATGCAGCACTAAAGTGACCACAGAGTAGTATTTTCAAAGCTGAACAAGTCCCATACATGGGCTCTGATATAGGCTCTTTGGTAGCCTATATATTTTATGTGCCCAAGTGTCATCATAAGCAATTAGAATGTGGAATTTCAGTTCCTAAAGTAGATGACCACATTTAAAAACTGGGTTCCGCATGTTTCGTGTTCCCGGAACATGTTCAGTTTGACTGGTAGAGCAAAAAATATAGAGCTATATGTTATCATAGAATATCAGGGTTGGAAGGGACCTCAGAAGGTCATCTAGTCCAACCCCCTGCTCAAAGCAGGACCAATCTCTAAATCCTAAATGACCCCCTCAACGATTGAATTCATAACCCTGGGTTTAGCAGGCCAATGCTCAAACCACTGAGCTGACCATCAGATACAGTGTTTTTCCACTAAACAGCATTTTAGCATGGATTTCATAGAAGTCTACTTCTTCCCCAAACTGTAATTGTGCAACAAGCCATAATTGTACATTAAAACACAGCTTTTATAAAATACACTTAAAATAAAACCTATCTGGCGGTTGAATTATTTATCTCTGTAACCATTAGCACCAGTAAATGATAACATATGAAAATAATTCTAACTGTACACCTTCCCTGTGAGATGAAATTGAATGCATAAGCAACATGTGGTGAAAATACAAAAAAAAAAAGAGAAGCCTAAGTGTCTATCACCAAGTCAATAAGAAAAATACCCTCAACGTATTACTGCTGATCCCTTTTTAGTCCCACTAATCCCCAAAACAAGACCACAGTTATCTTTCAGGTTCCCTAATACAAGCTATTTCTCATCAACAAGCAATCACCAAATGAGGCATTTTATATCAGCTACGTTGGGTCATTTATCTGAGGCTTGATTCCTGCCATGCTATATGTTCACTGGAAACTGCTCATAATCCATGTGCTAAAAGTTGGGAATTTTGTCATCCAAATTAAATATTTGGTTCTCCTTCTTTAGACTCTGACTTGTGGTATGCATGCCATTTCACCTCTGTGTGATTCAGTTTAGCCTGCTGAAGTTGGCTATAATACTTATCCACCACTCAGGAGTTTTATGAGACTGCATGTCTGTAAAGCATGCTGAGATTTTAGATAAAGGTGCAATATAAAGTAAAGTATAATGAAATAGCTGTACAGAGATCATCAGACTTCAATAGCATCTCTTTTGTCCCATATCATTGGAATTGAAAAACAGTAATGTAATTGCTGTCACTACTGACACTATATAAATGTGCAACATTTTCAAGGAAGCAAATACTATGGGATGGGGAAAAATGTTTCCCAAGATTTCTGTGGAGCATATTGAACTATGATATTCTTTCCCAGTTAGCCAAATGTGCTCTCTCGACATGCAGCTACTATTAATTGCTAATATGGAGGATAAGGAGCTTTCAAAGGACTGTCAAAGCCAGAATAGAAATAGCATTCTCTGTATTACATCTTCTTCAGCACTGCCAACCACCACAGACCAGGAAGTGCAACTCTGGATTATTTTGTTTATATAAGAGTGACTCTTCAGATGATTCTGGGCTAAATTAACTTGAAAATGAAATATCAAAAGAGTAATGTGTGGACTGTCACGCTTCAGCTACAACAGTGAACACTTTCTTGGCAGAAGATGAAATCAATTGGCATACAATGGACAGTCCTTTGCCATACTAATTTTAAAGAAAAGTATCTATTCAACAGTTTCTGCTTCAGAACAATATCATAGACATCTACCTTCCAGTGTCTGTCCTGAAAGACATGATATTTCTCCAAAGGACAAGATGAGTGAAAAAAACAAGACTGCAAGACTGAAAATTGAAAATGTGGAAATTTTTACTTAACTGACCTCTTATCCTGTCTATTTTTTGGCTATAGATCCTATGCTAGCCCTCTATCTTCTCTCATGAACTCTGCAGTGTAGTTTTGAGTTGGTTTGATCTTAAAATTTAATAAGACTCAGGCAGGGGCGGCTCTAGGTATTTTGCCGCCCCAAGCACGGCAGGCAGGTTGCCTTCCGCGGCTTGCCCGCGGGAGGTCCCCGGTCCCGCAGATTCGGCGGCACGCCTGCGGGAGGTCCGCCGAAGTCACGGGACCAGCAGACCCTCCACAGGCATGCCGCCGAAGGCAACCTGCCTGCCGCCCTCGCGGCGACCGGCAGAGCGCCCCCCATGGCTTGCCGCCCCAGGCACGCACTTGGCGTGCTGGTGCCTGGAGCCGTCCGTGGACTCAGGAAGTCTGCATAAGCACCTAATGTTTGCCAGAATCAAAGATCCTAACATGGATAAGCATGCACATCCCTACTTACAAGACAAATTAGGATATAGGTGTGCATCAGTTGAACTGAGTGCATGTTGGTGGCTTTTCTAACAATGTGATGTTATTCTATTTCACTTCTGAACCACACAGAGAACACAATAAAAAAAAACTTTCTATTTTTCTCATTTTATCTAATTTGCATTTTATTGCCCATATTTTGTTACTTTTAATTTCTCCATTGACAGTTTCACTACTACTAATCTTTCACACCACTTGCTCTCTATTCTTGTAGTGTATTGCAGTTAAATGAAAAGATCAGCTGTATCTAGCACATCCTTAAAATCGCAAAAGGTTCCTTCTGCCGTATGTGCCTAGTATGAAAGACTATAATAATTAAATCATTCCAGATCTTGTCGGGCTTTTTATAAATCAAGAAAATTTGATCAGCAACTAGACTTGTCTTGCTTTTCACAAATCTACCCATATCAGAACTGAAATGATACACTATGGAAACTAAAAGCAAGAGAATGACCTCACTGCACATTAAATAGCGCAGGCCGTTGTCTGGCTTGTCGGAAAAAATGTGTGCCCCTTTAAGGGCCGGAGAGCTGAGGGAGTGACTTTCTGCTGCAGGTCAGTGTGGGGACACTGATCCATCCCACCCAGGTTACTGGAAGATAGAGCCGGTGCAGGAAAAGCCCTTTTTTATCTAGACCAGATGGAATAGCACCCACCCTTTCAGTATGGAAGTGGTGAAAAACTGGCGTTTGTCAGGATTCGCTGGGGTCATTGCGCTAATCACTTCTTTCTTTGGGGGGACTAGGAAGGAAGTTTTCCCTCACTGTCAGATTGGCCTAGGCAAAGTGGGTCTTTTCACCTTCCCCACAGTGGGCTTGGGTGGCTTATTTGAGGAAAACATGAAATGGGAGTTAAGCTATAATGTCAAAACTAATTATGTAAACATAGGGTGGATGTCCAGTGTAGGTACTCCGCAGGGAAGAGATACAGTGATCAGATAAAATTTATTGGTAAAGGATTTAAGGGAAGGATGGTGAGGTCCCAGCAGCTGGTTGGGTGAGGACCAGAATGGGTAAGGGGGAGCATAGGTGCCGAATTTCCAGGGGGTGCCCCCCAGCTCTGCCCAGACCCCACCCCCACTCTTCTCCTTCCCCCAAGACCCCACCTGTTCCTGCTTCTTCCCAACCCCACCCCACCCTCACCCCGCCTCTTCCTGTCCTCTCTCCACCTCTTCCCCACCCAGTTCCGACCCCTTCCCTGAGCGTGCTGCACCCTCGCTCCTTCCCCAACCCTCCAGCACCTCCTGACATTACGAAACAGCTGATCCGCAGCAGGTGGTAGGCGCTGAGAGGAAGGGGGAGGTGCTGATCGGTGTGGCCCGCCGGCAGGCAGGAGGCATTGGGGGGGAGAGGGAAGTTCTGGTAGCGGGGCTGACGTTGGGTGCTCAGCACCCACCATTTATTTCCTGTGGGTGCTCCTATGAGGGGGGGCGCTGACGGAAGATTCCCAGGTAGCTACTGAAATGATTATGGAATTACCTGCTCTGTACACTTTTGTCTGCTGGGTACTTCCAGACATTTAAAAATAAAGTTGAGGCTTAATTAACCCATATCAATGTCTCCTGTCCTTCTTCCAGCATAGCATAACATACTTCTTGGTTGATTGATATATTTCACAGACCTTTTCCCTTCCATAATCTTTGCTTTAGAGATTTTTGTGACTACTAAATAAGTTCTTTATTCTATCCTCTACAAACTACCTAGTCCTAGAAGCTAATATAGACTATGAAACAAGGGTCACTAAACCTAAACAAAAAGAAAACCTACAAATTTTAATACTGTGCAGAACTCCTATACCCACTGGCATATGGCTAAGCAACTTACACCTGTAAAAGTGGACTTCCTAGGCCAAACCTGACTTTGCAACCTTAATTCAACCCTTGTGCATATCCATTATTATACAGTCTTTTAATTAAATGATCACACACTATTTTTTCCACAGTTTCCCATTTGTAAAATGGGAATATAATAATACAATATTACCTCACAGGGGAATTGTGCAGATACATATATTAATATATGTAAAGCACTCAGAACCATATTATCTGAGTATTATAGAAAAGCCCATGAGGAAAATTAATGCCTCTGTTCAGTACAGTGCTTAAACAGGGCTCAGTAAATAAGAGCTACACACTGAATGATGAGGATAAAAAGAAGTATTGAATAACTACCCAGCAGTGGGCAACACCCATCCTGTGAACTCAATGAGGCAGAAGTCTCGTGGAAAAAAATTGTATGGGATCCTGTAATTAAAAACTGCACCATAATGCATACGTGCACAAGGGGTGTAAATTAAGATTGTATGGGCAAACAATTCTGCCATTTTCTAAAGTTTGGATGCTTACTTTGCAACCTTAACATTATTTTAACATAGATTTTATTTGTATGTAATATTCATATAACAAACTGCCACCTACTGGTTTACTAATAAGATTTCTTTTTCACATATTCAATATATACCTGTAACACTCAGCTCTCAAATCCTGGACCTTCAGTCAATAAATGGAATCATACCTCAAGAATCTCTTTGCTGTTTCTAAGTCATACCATTAACATTTACAGTAGTAGTAATACTATAGCTAAGTTGTAACTACATTGAATCAGTAACTATGCCTGACCTTTTATATATCTGAAATTCAGGTATATAAAATATAGGTCCTGAATATTAAAGACACCTACAAAGCTAAAAGTGTTAGAGGATGAAAACATTAGAGCTCATTGTCATGTGTCCACAATGTGTTTCTGCTGACTTCTTTTTGCTTTAAGTCCCTTTCTTCACAACACCTCCCCCAAAAAGATGATTGCTATTCCATTATATGAAGGAGAAAAGGAAACCCTAAGTAAAGTTCTTGAGTCCCCGGTTATTGCTTCTGGACTGCTGAAATTAGTATTATTGTGCTCATATGTAGTCTTCTGTTTTCTCAATTGATATTTCATATTTCAGTGACACAAAAACTTTAGTCTCTCTCACTAATATCAGTTTATTCCATATACACTGAGCAGTGTAACTTGGTGATATATGCAGACATGTGTATGAGATCATGCTTTTTACATTTAGTGCTTCTGTAAATATGAACATCACCACTTTGAGACTGAGGTTCATTACAGGCTTTTTCCCAATTACATACGTGTACTTCTTATCACTATTTCCATTTAATCTTTTCAGCCCAAAATTCACTTCTGAAATATTAGTAATATGTAATACCAACGTTTTTGTAAATATGTAGCACTTTTCATCCAAGGGTCCCAAAGCACTTGATAAACACTGATGCCTTTGAGGTAGGTACGGGATATAAGGATCGCTTCACACACCACTGAAATGGAGTGAAGGGGTGTGCATGACAGCTTTGTAACAGTGCACTGGAGTATTACACAATTGCTTAGAGCCCCCCGTCTCCTTTTTACACCTTGGCAACACTTTGTCATGTCAAGAAAGAAAGTATTGAATTGAACTGAACTGAATACTATGTTGAATTTAAAATGCATGGCAATGTAGCTCAGGAAAACTATAACGTTCTGAATTAGAATTCTGGTGGAAGACTGGGGTTAATGCTACTATTCTTATAAAAAGTGCTATGAAACTTTTACAGACTGATCCCTAATTCATCAAAGTCAACCAATCTTGTCATTGACATCAGTGGGCAATGGGTCAGTCCTTTAATGAGTGTACGTGATTGGGACGGGACCTTTGTTTTAACTCTCTTCTGAAAAACGGCACCTCCAATGGCAAAGTGAGCCCTGATTCTATGCTAAGATACTATTAGTTATTTAGTTTGGTGCTTTACAGATACAAATGAAATCCTTACCCCAAAGGCAGCCACATGCATGTAGGAATGAGGGGGGTTGAAATGTAACATAACAGTAGAGTGATTTAGCAATTAACTTTGTCTCACATTCTGTCAATTCTTTGGACTTCATTTTTAAAAAAAAAATGTATTTTCTGAGTAAGGTTGCCCTTCCCCTGCCCCCAAACATCCCCTAATTTTTTTATTTTGAAAGGAGTCTGACCTCAGTGGACTCATCACTCCCCTCCATACTATCTGGTGTCATCTACAACATACTTGAAGAAAAACAAAATCTAATCAGATGAATCCCAGAGAGGCCTCAAGGCAGCTGATGATGGAGGTTAAGAAGTCTCCTAATCCACTGAAACATGGTGCTGTAGCCTCTCCTGCCCAGACCAGCTCCTATGTTGGCTTTTTCCTTCTCCATAGCTTAGGATAGACTCTCTTATCCTATCTTCCAAGGTCAGGAACTTGGTACTCTAGCTTCTTCTGCCCCAATAGATCACATTTTTGCATTAGTTGAGTAGTTACTCATCAAGAAATGGATACTAAATAACCTAACACTAACCAACACCACTTCTCTCAGCACATAGGTCTGCCATATAAGCATCAACCTAGCTTTGCTTATGAAATCTAGTAGGATCACAGGACAAATCAGTCTGACTGCATGCCCAGTGCTGACTACAGAACCATGGACTGGTCTGCTCTGCAGATCAGTCTCTACTTTAAAAATGATCAAAAAAGATTCTTTTCAAACTTGCAAAAGGAATTGCTAAAGTTGTGACAGCTAGGCATTTAGGTTTAGGCATTTAGCCACATCAGGGGCAGTGCAGAAGTAACAATCCCTGCTAGGCATTTCCTAGGGATGGTGCAGCCTGATTCTCTCACCATGCCTTAACCACCATGGTTCCACTTCCTCACTGCCCTCTACAGGATACACAGAGGAAGCAGACCCCAGTCTCCTCTGGGGCAAGGAACTATGATTGTCCCCAGACCTTGTGTGGAAAACAGATAATTTTTTTGTACCAATCACAATTAATAAGCACATTCAGAGAGGAAAATAAAGGCAGAAATAGGTGTGAATGTACAATATTACGGGAAAGCCTGTTTATGACTAATATGTTGGCAAATTTGCTAACAATTGTTTGTTTCTATATAAAATAAAATATGACTAATGCTACCAAGGTCAGTGAAATTTTATAATACATGCTGTTTAAGCAAGAACAGAAGCAGTGTTAATTTTAGATTGTATGTTCCTCAAGGCATGGACCTTGAACTACAGTATTTGTAAACTGCTATGTTTTTCTGTATTGCTGCAGAAAAATGAAATATAACTGGTATGCCTGACTTTTCCAGATAGCTTTGGAATAGTTTTGCAATTCTGAATTATTTACTTGTACCTATTCAAAAGGGATCTCTTGCTTTTTCCCAAATGAACTTCCTAGTTATGGACTAAAAGGTAATAGGTAATAATTGGAGATATACCAATCTCCTAGAACTGGAAGGGACCTTGAAAGGTCATGGAGTCCAGCCCCCTGCCTTCACTAGCAGGACCAATTTTTGCCCCAGAACCCTAAGTGGCCTCCTCAAGGATTGAACTCACAACCCTGGGTTTAACAGGCCAATGCTCAAACCACTGAGCTATCCCTCCCCCCTAAGACTGAAGAATCTTCTACTTCACACAAGTTTATCCTAGTTTTATGGGGGGTGGAGGGGCACATTAGAAAACACTGATTTCCAATAAATTAAGGAAAGCTTCATTTTCCCTCTTTTAAATCATATAATACATACACATGCAGATCCTGTATTAGCAGGAAATGACCCCCCCCCAAAAATCAAGTCATCCTCTGTCTTTTAGGTGTCAGAGTAGCCTGTAGTTACTCCTAGAAGTGACATTATAACTGGCAGATAGTGACTAACTGACTTTTGGAATACAGATTTTTGTGTTGTGTTTAGTTTATCATTCACTATGAACAGCATTCTACACCTGTTGCAGAATTTAGATGGAATAAATGGGCTAAAGACAGTAACATAACCCAATCACTGTCCAACATTAAACAAATTTAAACAAGGTCTGGGGCTTGCTATACCGAGACCTCAGTCTGCTTAGAACCCTGGCAAACATACCAGTAAAAATCCTTTTAACTTTTTATTAAAGATACAGAAGAGAATGAAATCAGTTAAACAATTTAAATGTAAATATTAAATAAGGCTTTCCTATTAACAACAACCCTTGTTCTCTTTCCCTTTAGCTATAGACAGTTTTTAGAAGGAAAAACTCTCTGCTGTTTGACAGTCTCTCAGATGGCATCAAAGATGGTAATAACTGTCCTTCTGGAAAAGAGAAGTTAGTTGAGATGGGCTGGAAATGTCATTGCTGCTGTTGTTGTTAAAGTCTGATCTCAGGAGGAAAAGCCCCCTTGTTTGACAGTCTCTGAGGTGGTATCAAAGATGGTAATAACTGTCATCCCAGGTGGTGTTTGGGATCCAGCTGGAGCTGGTAAGGGTGGCAATGTCATCCGGCCCATTCTGCCTAGGATCAGGATGATGAAGGCTCGGTGTCCCAGATACAGTGGAGGTAACAGCCATTATGGTGAAGCTCACTCTAGTAGCCTGGCTGTTCTTTCCATCTCGTCTCTTTTTTTTGGTCTTTTGTACTTTCCCCATAAAAATCTCTTTAAAGGTCCAAAAAAGGGAGTGATGCGGAAAATTGCCCATCCCCTCATTTTTTTTGTTCACCAATTAAGCCTAATATATGACTCACCAATTTTGGCTCATTAACTTTTGGCTCCAGATCTCCTGTTTTTAACAAGTAGGGTTTCAACACAGTCTTTGAATCATATCAACTTGCCTTTTTGTTTTTTAGACTAACTCAGTTATTCTGCTTCCGTTTCGTACCTTTTCCCATCATCGTTTGTTATTAGAGGTTATTGTGACAGCTTATGAATTTTCACATACTTTTTACAGTTGAGCTCACAATTCGGGTAAATCTGTAGGCCCAATTGTCACAACACACGTACGGGATTCACAATTCATTCTCAAAATACTGATCCCTTTTAAACTGTAAGGTTGAAATCCTAACTTCACTGAAGTTAATGGGAGGCTTGCTATTGACTTCAGCGAGGCCAAGATTTCACACTAAGCGTTCTGTTGCACCTTTTTACTCATTGCTTAGTTCCAAGACACACAGCCCTGTCTCAACACAGATTCACTGACCCAGCACGGTGTGCAGATTATTGTGAACCTATTTTATTATTCCTAAATTAATCAACTATTGGCTAAATTTTCTCATTTTCACAAAAGATTTATTTGGTAAATGGTTTATTATTTACTTGAATCTACTATATTGTGCAAAGTTTAAAAAATTCAGTTCTCTCTTGATTTCCACAGATTCCCCAAGCAGCCTTCAAGATTGACACCATGTTAAAGTATTTGAACATTTTTCAAGCAGCTTGTTCTAAACAGAATGCTTTAAAAATTCAAAAAAGGAGTACAGATAGCAAATGTAATTTCTTTCATAGTTACAAAATGCAAACTCCAAGTGTTTTATCCTAATGAATAAATGAGTTTGTCCTTTATGTATAAAATATAGTTTGTGTTTGTTGCACTAGTTTTTTTTTAATAATAGATGAATTTTAGGTTTGCTTCAACATATTCAATAAAGTGTGATTAATTTGGTTTTTCAAAAATGCAAACTAGACATTACTATATTACTTTGCAAAATGCACAGCTTGCAACATTATTGTCTCAGTGGGATCTTAAATTGAATTGTAAAATGTGTCTTATTTCAAGTTTGATTTATGTAAGAAATTGTAGTGGATAATGCCCTTTTTGAAGTTTCGGTGCTTACTGTGAAGAAAAAAATAACTAAAAATCATAGCATCTTTATCATTATTCAATATTAGACTGAAAAAAATCATATACTGATCCCACATATCATATTTGATTCACTGAATTAACTTTTTTTGAAGTTTCCTATAATGATAGATTACATAACACATTTTTGACATGTCTTGTGATTTTATTGTGATATTCTTAATAATTACCAAATCTCTTTTTCTCTAAAAAAGCTCTCCTGTGCCCTGAGAATTAATCTCTGATACCATTTAACTTGGCTTTTTGAAGTAAATATCACTAGATAAAAAGCCAGCTGGTTCTGAATAATGGGCTACTTGAATGAATGTATTAGTGTTTGAAAATGAGAATACAAATCTTCTAAAAAGATTAATTTCCATAAGAAAGATAGCACACAGATCTACAAAAGAATAAATTCAAAACATAATAAACTGGCAGAAAGAAAGGTAGATTAAAGTAAAGGCAGCAGCACCTTGTTATTGCAGCTGTTGTATAGCAATGATTCTGTATCAATTACAGCATTTTGTAGGTACAGGAGGGACTGTTCAAAGCGTTCAGTATAAAGCCTGAGTCTGGAATACAGAGTACACCATATGTAATAACTTGAGTGATTAATTTTTGTACAGAACATAACTTTCGTTCCTAACAATCAAGTCTTCAAGACAAGTTACAAAGAGGCTCTCTGACTGCAATGTGAAAAGCTAACAACAGTTTTGTTTGTTATTAAAGATTTGGATATGAATTTATCTTTATCATGAAAAGAGCTCTGCTTTATCACAGCACGCAAATGCTGACATCATCATGGAAAGTGACTTTTGTTGTCCTATGGACTTTATTTTCAATATCCTGTTTCAAAATATGTTTCCCTGAATGGGACTAGCATCTGTTCCCACAATTACTTTGACCAAATACTAATGAAAACAAACATTGTTGATGCCTCTCAGTCATTTGTTTTCTGTAAACTAATTATAAAACTATGTGGTTTTAAACTATACTGGGCCAAATTCAAAAGTCAGTGACAGTTTTTCTGATGATGGATTTGATCCAGTTCCCATACAAATGAACAGGAAGTTGGTGCTGATTTGCCTAGGAGTTACACTCCATCCTAAAAAAGTAAAATCTGCAGGATTTGGGGAGTGGAATGTGAGAGGTGGTATGGTATATAAAATATCTAAGTTAAAAAGAAAACACAGATTGCAAATTCAGGCATGCAAAAGAAAGGAAAGGTCCAAATTGCTCTCTTGTGCGTATGCATTTCAATCATCTTGCCCAACATCCCAGAGAAAATCCATAGCAGAGCTAGGAATAGAAAGAAGCTCTCTAGGACTCATTCAAGTGTTTTAACCACAAGTGAACATAGCAATAGTAGGCTGTTATCCTCTATGTAGACCAGCCACTGGTGTGGGATGCAACACACACATTGTCAGTTGGATTACAAAGGTGACAATCAGGATTTTGGGGTTCTGTTTCTTGGGGAGCATGATCTATTAGTTACAGAAAGCACAGACAAACACAAACGTTTATTTAGAAAGGCAGTGTAACTAAGTGGTTGACAGAGTCAACCATATTAGAACACAAAATCAAACTCTAGCCCCTACTGTGGCCCTTGTATGCCACTGGAGTAGAATAGAGAGGCCAAAGGAAGTCAGAGCAGCCCTAGGTGAATTTCTCCCCGGGGAAGCATAGTGGGATTGGTGTATGTATCCAAGCACTATATTGAGGACAAAAGGAAGAATATCCAGGGCTTTTCTGTACATTGCAGAAGCACATCCAAGGCAGTTTAGTAAGGTTGCAATAAATCAGAGTATTCTTGGAGGATGCTCTAAATTATTCCAGAACAGCCCAACATCTGTAAGGCAGAAAGGAAGTTTAAAGCCACCTTTCCTATCTTTTGTAGGCTGCATCTTTTACGCTGCAAGGCACAGAACAGAATCTGGCACATAACATCTAGTCCCAGCTTTGCCAGAAGTGACCTTGCACAATCTCTCATTTACCACATCTGTAAAACGCAGGGGAATTACATTTGCCTTCCACCTAAAATAGGGGTATGAGGCCTTGTTCAACATTGAGGGCTACAAAGTACACACAATTATTAAGCTCAGTCACCAGTGGAGCTAAGACTAAAACTCATGGCTTCCAACCCAGTACTCCTTTCTACCTCTAATCTAAAAGGTCAGTGGCAGCAGGAAGCATGCTTAGTACAGTAGGCATGAAGGAGCTCTGGAACATGTAGGACTGGAGCATGCTTAATTCAAATAGAATGGAGATTTCAACAGCAAGCTTCTAAACAAGCTTCTACTGAACATGTACAAATGCAATTTTCTGAGGCTTATATTTGAGCCAAATTTAGATAAATTATCAGGTGCACAGCAAAAGGCACCCCTCTTATTTTCAATTTTCTCCTTCAAAGCCTTGAGGCACTAGACTTTTTTCTTAAAATGGTTGGAAAACATCTTGAACATTGCCAAACTATCCACCCCACCCCCCACATTTGTTTTTTTGAGATGGCTGGACCATTTTTGGCTGAAACTTTCAAAAAAAAAAGTCAACCTGAGGCAGAAAGAAGCATTGATATTTCAACCCAAATAATAAAAGTGTGGCAAATAATTAAACCTGACAAAGCATTAAATCTACTGTACTTGTCACCACCAGCTCCACCAATGTGTAGATCATAGTATTAATCTGAGTTGGTTGAAAAAAATTATATGGAAAATGGGAACACCAATGAAGAAGTTCTGAAATAATTTGAAATTGGAATGATTTTTTTTACATGTATGTTTAATTGCAACTTATTATATATAATATTTTGTATTTGTCTATTATATTTAATATTTTGTGTTTTATAATGTTTAGCATTATCAAAATAAATTGTTTAAACATTATCAAAATACTGTATTTTGATAAGGTCATTAACATGCTTCCTACCATAAATATTTCACAATTTCCATTCCACAAAATACTTAGAAATGTCATCTTTTTGTCCTGATTTGGAACAAGAAAAACTATGAAATGTCATCTTTCCCACAGGATGGATGTTCTGTTTTCCAACTATCTCTAGTATTCATACAGTGTGTGTATAGTAACATTTATATATGTACAGTGGTTTCTGCCTCTAAAGTCTATTGACTACAATGGGATGTTTTGGAAGAAAAGTTCTACTCGACATGAGTACAGAAATATATTGTGCAATTACAGTGCAAGTACAGCTTTATATTGCATTTCTGACAGATATCACTATGTAGATATTACACACACTGTGTGAATACACAGTGCACTGTGTACACAAAACAACGTCCAATAGATCAGACTTTCTGTAACAAAACAAAATGAAATGATAGTCATTGTCCATTTATATCTGAATGCAAATCCCCATTGTTAATCAAGTTAATGGAAAAACTTCAATGGGAGAAGCATCGAGTCAAAAGACTTGAACCACATGTGCCCAAGAGCTGTGATGACACATCTTGAAGATTATAGTTTCATCTATGATTTTCGTTTGCTAGATCAAATAAACTGCAATATTTCTTTATGGTACATTGCAGACCTCATCTTCAGGATGAAATAAGCTTAAGCAATTAGAGAATATTCTAAATAAACAGATGAAACTAAAAGTTTATTGCTAAGATGTTTAAATATGACGGTTAATGTCTGTCATAATGAAACTGGAAAGAACGTATTGACATTACAAACACAAATATTTCATCCGCAGAAATTCAGTTGTGTTTATTCTAAAAAGATGTTTCTTTGTAGCCTGCGTTAAAATTAGCTACAAAATGTTTTCAGGAATTTTCTGATAGTAACACAATAATTTTTTTTATCATGCTACTTCAGGAAAGCTGCTTTTAGTTAAAACATAAAAATGGTAGTTACAAGGTTTCTGCAAACATAGCTGCCATTCCATTAAGGGAATGGCACTGCAAACAGTAAATAGTGGCCCCAAGGGAAATGTAAGTATTGATTTTATTACTATGTTGGTTGGTTTGTATTTGCAATTGTCAACTCTAATTTTAGGCTGTGCATTAAGTATCCTTATAACAGCTTAAGGAAAAGAGCCAATATTAATTAGAAAATATTGATAATGTTTTTATAAGTCTTAGATTTAGTGCATGCAAAGCATATATTTTGAAAATTTTAAACCTACATTTTAGTTGTAAACATAACTAATCAATGAATGGACAGGAAAATTTAATTACTTGGATAACATGATACTTTTTTACATTGAATCATATGCTGCATGTTTTTATTATTATTATTATTATTATTATTACTAAGATAAAGTATGGAGATATTTGTCACTACAACTGACTATAGTACAGCAAACAAAATATTTCTGAAATGAAGTGAAGTCATTTACCTATTTACTGTTCAAGTATGAAATGAAGTTGAATCACTCTCCATCTTTCTCTCTCTAGCCCTGATCCTGCCAGTTACTCTGCATGATCAGACACTATCCCATCGGCACAAGCACATAAGTAAATTGCAGGATGGGGGAACTATATTTGGGGAAACTGCTTAAATATAATTCAGACACTTATTTCTATCCTCTAATCAATTTTAAAAACAACAAAATGTATGTCCACTCTCATGATCTACAGATCATCTGATAATATATTACTATTCGTTTCTGATAATTCCCATAGACATTGTACAAACACAAGAGAAGGCACAGTCTCTGCCTAAGAGGCTTACATGCAAAAAAACCCAAGACTAACAGGCAGTCTTGACTTTATGTTGTAATATAAAGATATACAGGTTATCTCCAAATACCACCACAAACTTGGAAATAAAAAAGGAAATGGGAAAAATATATTGTGATGGTGAATTTTAACAATATGAAACTGGCTTAACAATTCACAAGAAAAGGTTTTCCTAGCTATATACACTTTATAATTTTTTTTAGGAGCATTACATGTACACACTTACAACTAAAAGTCTCAGAGCCCAGGTTTACTGACTCAGGCGCATGCTAAAGGGCTAAAAATAGCAGTGTAGCAGGTGACTCTCAGAGGCTAGAGCCCAGGATCCAACTCGAGGGAATGTCTACACAGCTGTTTTTAGCCTGAGAGCACAAGCCCCCCATGCCTGAGTCAGTTGATCCAGGCTCTGAGACACACCGCTGTGGGTTTGTTTGGTTTTTTTTTAAAGTGCAGATGTATCCTAAAAGTGTAAATTAATATTAAAACAAACATTGGGGTTTCTACCCAAACTAAAATATATACCATCTTTTAGGACATATGCATTCAAATATGCCAATATGCCAGTTGAAGAATAATGTGATCAAGCCAGGAAAAAGTGCATCTGCTGTGTATTAGCTCCACAGAGGGAATTGCAGATCGGCTTGAAGGATGGATTGTATAGTTCATGTAAATGAGCCGGCTGCTCTAGTTGCATCCAATATCATCATATACTGGACCAGTCTATCTCTGCTCACATGAGGGTGTAACAGGTCACAAGATCCCGCCCCACTGTAACCTGACTGTAAACAATGCCTGAGAGTCTTTTCCATCCAAAGCCTGATTTATGTATCTTCGTATTCATATTGTGGTCATCACCAAAATATCTGAGGACTTTGGTAACTGAGGTTTAGATTGTGGTTTTACCATAAGCCTGGAGTCAGAGGCAACACATAACTGCATTGTCCAGGAGCACACCTGGGGATGCAGAGGGTTACAATATGATCCCTCGTTTGTCCACTACACCAGTTTGAATGTTCTGGCTGGTGTGCTGCACAGGTAATCAAGTCTCTACCTACTCCCCTCCCCAATGCAACTATGTGCTGCCTCTTACTCAAGTAGGAAGGAAAGTAGTGATCCTGCAGAGGCTGCTCTGCACCCCCACTGAAACTTGCACTATGGGTAGCCAGCACAGGAGTGCCCAACACAGGGAACAACTGTGCCCTGAGTGGTTAGAGGTGGTTCCTATGTCTCATCACTAGAAGTGGTGGGGTTCCCATAATTGTTTGGGAGGTGGTGGCTGTCAGCTCAAGAGGCTCCTCCCTCTCCCAGACCAAGTTCTATTACAGAACTAAGCTAATAAGATGTTGTATTTAGGAAATATTATTTAAAATTTCTCTGCTGGCTGCCTCTTTAGCAGCAAGGAGAAACCTGCCTTCTGTTCCCTGCCTCCACTTCATAGAAGTATAAAAGGTCCAGAACACAGCTGAATCACTATGGGAGCTGGTCACACAGAGGGTACACATTGAGTACTCTTTGCATACTGCTGGGTCAAGCTTGGTCTGCAGGAACACAAGGATGAGGATTGTGAGTAAGCTAAGGGGATGGTGTAGGATTGACAAGCAAGTCCATGTACTGCATCTATATACCGAACAAGAACCCATGTAAAAGAGTACAACAGAAAGTTGTTACTTTCTCAACTTTATCCTGTCACCGTGGGGAGCTATGTGCTGGACCCAAGGCCCCCACTATGTTTCTCAAACCCTTAAACAAAGTCTTAAGTGGGGCTTAGGTGATACGGAGTTCCTTGTTCATAGGACCTCCCAAGGAAAGTAAATCTCACTGCAGTTCACACTAGCTATGAAATTTTGGAGTTACTTATATTACTGAGTGAAAAAACCCAGTTAGGCCACCTGTGTGCTCATTACCAGGATTTCACACAACCATAAGATTTTGCAAATAAATTACTAAATCCAAAGCACAAGCTTGTAATACAGTAACTATAAACTTGTGAAAGAGCAATATATAAACTTTTATCATATTTGCAATAGCCCTTCTGTGATTATAGCAATATATTAATAACATTCCTCAGTTCTGTACATCAGAAGTTAAATTAATTGTATTCACATTATTTTCTGCATTTTCTTAAGATTTTAACTTTTAAGAAAATGTATTATTCTCGATGTACATATAATCAGAACATTCTTATACTATTCAGTCCCAGCATCCTCTGAGTACACAGACTAGTATCAGAGAGATACAGTGGGGACACCATAATTCTTTCATATATAAAGAGAGATTTTCTGAACAAAATAAAAGTTGTATGTTAATTTTTAAAATTGTGCATACGATAAAATGATCTGATGCCTTTGAAAGCATGAGTGGGGAATGGTTTGTTTCTGTTACAGTTGTCAAATAAGACCACCATATTGCAACACTTAACAGGCTTGAAAAGGCAGACCACAAAAGGAAAACAAGTCTCTCAGTCTATAAACCTCTTTGTATGGTTTTGCTTGCCTAATGTACAACACAAAGTTTCCTCTAACATGTTTAAGCAATAATAATTGTATATTGTTCCACAAAGGAAAATTAACTACAACTTTCAATTGCATCAAATGTCATTTGTAACATTTGTCTCTAACTAAAAGTTGAAATGTTCAGTCATAACAGGGAAATCTATATTCTTTTTAAATTCAAAATTGGGCATAATGCATTTTATGAAAAAAGGTTTTTTTTCAGTTTGATATAATAATAGGAAAAAAATGAATTCCAATACTGTTTAGCATCGGGGTTTCATTCTGTTTGATTTGCATGGAATACAATAAAGGCTTTAACAATGTCACTGATAACATGAACTATGTCAAATATCTTTTAGGAGACAAAAGTTTTGTCTTATAGGAGACAAAACAAAAGTTTATTACTCTCAGAGAAATCTCTACCTGACTGACTGACCAACACACTATTGTGAGTCCCTGATTTAAGGACATCTTCTCTCATCTGGAAAGTTGAAGGGCTGAGGTGGGACTTCTAGTCACATGGGAAAGCCTGCACATTGCATATATACCATTAACATGCTTTTTGGGCAGCATAGAGAGATAGTTTAAGGTGAGCCAGCTTGGTTTCTCTGCCACAGAATTCATATCCCAAGGTAGTTGGAATATATACATCAGGAAGGACTTGAAATTGCAAGTCAGTGTCAGCTCTGAATGGAATGGGTAAAACATTCCAAAAAGCACGCAACTTCACTAGTAGGAGTTTGGGATGGTTTAAGTCAGTGGCTCTGGGCGGTGCTGGCTTCCTATTGCTTAACAACATATTTGGAGTCAACCTGGGAAAAGAAAGATGTACAACCATGGCTATTATTAAAGACAACATCACCAAAAGGAAAAAAGAAAGGAAGAATTCATTATTTGAGGAAGATCAGAATATCCTGGATGAAGGTTTAAGACTAAGAGATGTCTGCATTTACTTTTTTCCTTGGTGGTGTGCAGAAAACTACTTTTTGCCTGTTATCAAACAGAATTGTAATTTTACTAGAATCAATAGATAAAATATTATGCACACAGATTCATATAAGGGTAAATCACTATGACATACATGAGAGACAGACATTCTGTATGCAACTTTGTATTCCTCTCTTTGTGCCAAATACTGGTCTCCTTACTCACACATGGCTAGATCGCAACTAGCCTTATGAACCTTCTCATGGGAGTAAGAGAATATAAGGTATTCCCTTACTCTCCAGAATGGGCTAACCACACAGAACCACTATGTCCCCCTTCTCATTCAGAGGTCGGTGAGTGGCAGCAGGGACTGAGTGGACCCCAGCCCCACCCACCCCCTCAAAGCATCGGCCAGCATAGCTCTGGGTCACAATCTTCTTCCCAGGCAGGGCCGGCTCTACATATTCAGCCGCCCCAAGCAGTCATGCGTGGGAGACGCCTCGGAAGCAGCGGACCTCCCGCTGGCTTGACTGGTGAGGGTCCGCTAGTCGCGCGGCTTGGCTGGACCTCCCGCAGCTGCGGACGGTTGGCTGGTCCGGCGGCTCCGGTTGAGCTGCCGCAGTCATGCCTGCGGGAGGTCCAGCCGAGCCGCACGACCAGTGAACCGTCCGCAGTCACGCCTGCGGCAGGTCCGATCGTCCTGGGGCTCCGGTGGACCTCCCGCAGGCATGACTGCGGCAGGTCCGCCGGCCCAATCTGCCGCCCCTGACGACAACTGCCGCCCCACGCGCGTGCTTGTCGTGCTGGGGTCTGGAGCCGGCCCTGCTCCCAGGCTGCTCCTGGGGCACATGCAATTCCATGCTGCACTCTGCTTAGGCCACATTGTAACCTTGATGGGACTAACCGTGTGAGTAAGGTGATCATGATTTATCCCTTTCTCCAAAACTTCATGCAACTAACAAATTTGCATTTGTCTTTTTCAATTCGACTTCTGAACAATAACATACTAATAGATTTTATGTTAAAGGCAATTAAAAAGACAAAATTCCACATTCTGCCAACATAACCAGAAGAGGTGTTTAGTTCAGCTGGTATATCACAACAGGAAAATGCAAAAAGGGCATGTTTAAGGAGGTTCCCTCCACCCCTTTTTTGATAAAACAACTTGGAATATATTTTTTTACTTTAATTTCCACATTCCACTAAAAGAGTTTAGTGTCTTTTTTCAAGAACCACTAGAGTGCACTATTTTCATCGCTGCATCAAGACAACACACCAGGAAGCATCATTCATATTGCAGACAATTATCTGAGATAAAGCCCATGGAAGCAGGGATTGTAGATTAAATAAATGTTGACATGGGTATTTTAATAAACATGCCACTCACAAGTTGTCAGGTACAGTTACCCTGAGGTTTGGAGACACAAAAACTCCTTTCAGCACTTTGGCATATCTCAAGTAATTAGGAGCCATCTGCCAAACCCTTCTATATTTTGTCTCCAACAGCCATCTTGAAATGGCTGAGGCTTTATTTCATGCTGGAGGGGATATACTCCTCTCCATCCACAAACTGAGAGAGGCCACAGAAAGAGAGAGAGCAAGAGTAAGCAGTGACAAAATGAGCACTGGGAGTTTGACAATGAGGAAAGTTGGCTGCCCAATTAGCTGTTAGTGAGCTAAAACAAAGACAATTAAATACATAAATAAATAAAAACCTCAGCCCCCAACTCAAAGACAAAACCAAGGTCAATTTAGGACCTAGTCACAAGCTAAAATTCCCAATATGACCAATTAAGGTAGAATTATTCAGTTGGGGTTATTCATCTTATCACATAGATTGCAGAATATATTTCTTGCAGCCAAGTGGTTTATATAGGCACCTGTTGCAAACAACTCATGGTCATCAGATTTTAAGTACCTCATCTAGAGATCAAAGATTCTGAACTGGAGGAGCAAAGAGAGACAGATTTTATAGAGCAGCATTAAAAAAACATTGCAAACTAATCTACAGCTCACTGCCCTAATCCTCCAGTTAAAGAAGCCTTGATAAAAAGGAGCCAAGGTGGAATGTACAGAAAAAAAACAAAACATCTTTACTTGGCACCCACCTTCCACTAGAAGTAGAGGAGTCTGATTAGTCTTTAGTCGACTAAAGAGATTTCTCCAAGAGATGGGAATACAGATATAAAGAATTAGAGATAGATATGTATTGACCCTTAGAACTGGTCAGTGACTTACTTATAGGTTCTCAATTTGTAGATGAGCTGAGCTCATAAAGAAAAGTGACTGAAATTTATTAACCACTAAAGAATATTTTGAGGAAGACTGTGCCTATATTTAAGGAATGGGATCCACCTTAATTAAAACAAAACCAGATGGCAGGAACAGCCAATGGGAAAGTGTTGAGAGAATTATTTAAACTAAGTGCTGGGAGAAAACTGACAGGTGCTGAGAAGTAATCAGGTCAGGTATCTACTAAGGAAGTCAGTAAACCAAAGGTAACTATTTCTTAGCACAAGCCTGGATGGAAATCAGAGCTGAACAGGAGGAGGAACAGGCTGAGATCATAGAGATATATTCCAGAAAAATAACATACAACCAGACAAAATAGATAATAAAAGTAAGTAGATGGTCAAAGATAAAACTATAAACAGCTAGATGCTAATGTGAAAAGCCTAAATTACTAATATAGTCATATAGATTTCCTGGCAGTGAAATATAGCTTTGGCACAACAGGTAGTTCAGAAACATGGTGAAATGGAGTCATGTAATCCTTGTCTATAAACTATGCAGAAAGGGCAGAACTGGTAGTACAGTAATCTTGTACCTGAAAGAGTCCATGGAATATAATGACGCAAAATTTCTGAGTGACTAGGAACATAAAGAAAAATTTGAATGGACACAATCCCAAGTCATAAGAATACAAATAACACTAGCTGAGGAAAAAATATGAGGGCATAGTATTAAAGGCGATCGGAGGAACCTAACCTGTCTCTAAAATCAGTAATAATAAGTAACCTCAACAACTCCCATATAAACTAGTTAGTTATAAATCATACTGGGACAAGATTTAGGGAAGCAATTTCTTAACACCACAAATGATCACTTAATACAGGGATCGGCAACCTTTGGCACGCGGCTCGCCAGGGTAAGCACCTGGCGGGCCGGGCCAGTTTGTTTACCTGCCACGTCGGCAGGTTCAGCCGATCATGGCTCCCACTGGCCATGATTTGCCGCCCCAGGCCAATGGGCGCTTCAGGAAGCGGCACGGGCCGAGGGATGTGCTTCCTGCAGACCCCATTGCCTAAGAAGGGAGAACTGGTGGTTACACCCCTATTACTCAGCATCACCCAAGTGGAATACGGATATCCATGATCCTCAAGAACAGCAGACATCCACATCAGTGTCTCAGTGTAACTTTGTCCACTGTCAGGAATAAGTAAATGATCTATTACGGGTGCCTTAACTCTGGAGTTTTGTAGTAAAATGCAAAATCAATCTGGGAACCCAGGAGTAGATGCAATTTTTTTTTCTGTACATCTCCTTTACTAAAGAAACATTTCCTCATCCCTTCCAGACATTCTTTTCATTCATTTGTTATGGTTCTTTATATTTTTCTTTCCCTCTAAACAACTGTAGCCTTCACCAGTACAATGAAGTTATTTATGTCTAAATTCTTGTTGCTTTCGGGATTTTTCTTTATGTGTTTTGTAATTGCTGTAGTTGATTTATGACTTGTATGTCTCAGATGTAAAATGGAACTAGAATATAATTTTTTCAGCCTTTAACCTCTTTTACCCTACTTTGATTAACACCTGTAAGAACAGCAGAGACATACAAAAAAAATCTCTCTAGTTTTTCCCCATAAAAGAACTCCTTCTCTAATTACATTGTTTTAGAAAAGTACTGAAGATCTCCCCTGATATGAATTAAACCAGCACCCAGTTGGTGCTTTATTATCTCTTCAACAAATGATTTATCGTTTGTCATCTGAAAGCAAAAGAAGAGGAAAATTACATTTTCTGTACCACTAGAGCCAGCCCGCTGATTGGTTCTATGGTATACAGTGAAGATTATAATGAACAATATTGTTAGGATATCAGAAATAGTTAATGCTAACAAAACTGCTTACACAAACATACTGGCACTTGAGACAACTATAGCTAAAATAGCAAAATAATTTCTGTTTTAACCTTCTGTTTTTCACATGAACATAACTTTCTGAAACATTTAGCTTTTGGGCTGACGTTTCCTATATTTGGTGTCTGCTTATAGCAGAATATTTTTCATTTTGTGAAAGTTACAACAAAATCCCTTCAGCTGTTTAAGCATCGGTGAAAAAATTAAAAGTTCTCCGGTATTAAAAGTTGTGGGGTTATTCTTATTTTTCTAGTTGGGGGAGGGGGAGGAGAGGACTCAGCAATGGATTAATTTTGAAATATTTTACTTGGTTTATAAATAGGCCTTTTGAAGTTTTTTTTTTAAGTTTGGTATAAAATGGCAAGGGTATTCAATGCACCACAGAAAATTTCATTACTCTGTGGGGTGCACACCTAAAAATAAATGTGAAGGACATATATATGCAGGTAATTAACTGTGCAGATAATTGATTATAGGAACTTCCAAACTCATCTGCTAAAGAAGGAAGAGATATTGAGCTGAAGAGGGTTCAGGAAAAAAAAGAGTGATGGGGCTTGTAAGTGCAGCAAACTGTTTATCACTAGACTTGTAGCACCTTTGTGGCACCAGAAGCCCATTAACTCTGTAGCAAGGACCTTACAAGCTTTTTTGCGGGTGAAGCCTGTACAATTTGTAAATTGTGCAAGCTAAACAGCTGTGTTTCAAGGAATTTACAAGGTCAGTAGGCTCTTTTCCTATTTTCTTTAGAAAATCCAGGAAAAATGGATGCACACTACTAGCCCTAATACTACATTAATGTTGCGGAAGCAAGCATTCGTATATTCATTAAATTCCAAGTGAACATTCTTGCAATGTTGGTTTGACCTTTTGTCACGGGTGAAACCTTAAGGTTTAGAATATCCTGACTTTAGATTACTTGATATTTCAACTTTAATATTGCATTATTTTGTGTGTATGTTATAAATGTGAGACAGAGCAAGAAGAATACAGTACATGATACTGTAAAATCAAAGTGGTTTTGGCATGAATGTGGGAAGCCTGGATCACCGACCCACAGAATTATCACTCATAAGTAATGCTGATAAAGCCTTTATACCAACCCATACCATCATGTATTCTCTTCTTTCTCTTTTCTCATAAATTGTATCTATTTAGACAGAACAGCAAACAATAATTAAAAGTACATTAAGTAGCTGGGACATCACATCACTATATCAATATTAGTAATTCACATCACAGTTACATCAGTACTACCATATGAATTTTGAAGATTGTGGAAGGTAAACAAAAATCTTTAAAAGCAGAATTTATACCTGCGTACGATAACATAAGCAGAAGTCTGGAATGCTGTCTTTGTTTTGGCTTAAACATGACTAGAACACTTGGCGAAATCTTTTCATTCTGCAATCTACTTAGTGCTAATTTTCTTCCCTGTGTAGGAAAACATTGTTGCACATGCAGCTATGAAAATGAATAACTTTTGGGGAACACATTGGTGAGGGCAGACTATTAGGTAACAGGAATCTTCCTGGATATCATAATGCTCACCTAGAAACTATGAGGGTGACATTAATCCTCTGTGATATTTAGAGCATCTTAACAACACTTGTCAATAAAAGTGTGCTCTATACTCAGAATGTTAAGATCATCAAAAATCCTATCTTTTGAGCATTTATTCTAGGTATCTATTTTTTGCATCAAAGCATGCACGGTAAAAATACATAACCTAGGGGAAAGCGTCAACTTTAAATATATCTTTCCCTTTGATAAAACTAGTAAGAGTAAAAACATCTTTATATTATTCTGTATTCGAGAAAGTGTAGTATATTCATGTGTAATTTAAGCATTACTTCCTATAATGAGCTGACCTTCTATTCTCCTTAACCCTTTTTTCATCAAAGCCACCTACACCCACTTTGCCTTCTGTTTCTCTAATCTGCAATTATTTATGTTTTCTTCATGCTGCTCCATCCGCCATGGGAGCAAAATTGTATTTGGTGAAATATAGAGCTAATTATACCATGAACCCAACAACAAAAAGATAGAGCAGATGTTACTTCAGACGTGCTAACAGTCCCTATGCTTAATGCACACATAGCAAAGGACTGAAGACAGCATTTGAAAACAATATCTGATCACGATAGCTTAAACATGCAAATCTTTTTAACACAAAAGTCAAATAGAGAAGCATTGTCAATAAGATCCAATCACATACTCTACTGATCCCAGAATCACTGTGTTACACACTGATTTTTCAATACTATAATAAATATGTGAATCCACCTTGGTACGATTTGCGGGGTGGGATATACAATATTAGCTAATGATACTAAACTTGCTTCCAATTCTGGTATTTAGCTTAGCTTTTCTTCTTTCTGTTTACCCATCAACTTATCAAGTTCTAAGCTTGTACACTGTCCATCTGTTTATACATTGGAACATATTTTAAAAAGATCAGAAGAAAGAGATCTGTTGGTAATTTATTGTGTAGGCCTTGAAAAAAACTTTTTTTCTAATTCCCATCAATGGTCACACAAACAGTGCGAAGTCAGCGTGAATAAGCAAGTGTCAGAAAAAACAGGCCTTAAAAATGAAAAAACTATGGAGTAAACAATGGAGCCAAACTGCTCCTATTTTCCTAAAAGGATTATGATTCATCTACTGTATAGAAGGTCATTGTCAATATTTAATTTAGTGACAAAGTACCCATCTTGCTGTTCCTGTGTTATAGAGGAAATTGAAGAATATCATCATGCCAAGAAGATCTTCTGTTTTTTGTTGTATGCTACGCCTGTGAGATACTTCCAAATATGTCCCTTCCATCTGTGTTTAAAACTCAGAAAGTTCTTCCTAAACATAAAATATGCTTAAGTCTTTATTCTGCATATATAGGTCCAAATTGTCAGAAGTTTGCAGATACAGTTCAGGGATCTGCATGTTCTCATCCCTAGTCCATATGTTACAATTAGGTTACAGGGGATGATGTTATGAGAAGCAGGACGTCTAGACATCCTGGTAGTGGGGGAGAGAGGTGAGTTTGTTAGTAATGTGGAGCTGATTTTCAACGTCGCGGTAGGGCAGCAAACCTCTGCTGTTTTCAGGTTTGTGTGTGGTGTGTGCCTTTCCCACTAGCAAGGACACTGGCAGATTCAATAGAAAAGAAATAGCAAAACTGCAAAATAGCTCATATTAAAAATATATAGGTGGAAGAACACTGTTGTGCACCTGCGGTTGCAAAGAGGTGGTAGGAAAGCACCACAAGCATCTCTTACTAACTCTAGCACAGAAAAGCATCTGATCATGTCACATGCCAGCTCTCATCAAATGCATCTCCTCCTAGAGAGACTGGGTGACACTTTCATGTATATGTTAAGGCAACTGAAAGCCCTCTTGTCCCATCAATAATCAGAGGGAGACTGCCAATAACCAAGAATTGCATCTTGGCCAATGAAAGGACACCAGTATTAGGAGCTGGCAAAAGTACAGGTGATTAATACTTATCACCAATCAAGGTAATGAACTGATGGCTGCGGTAGTTAGGAGGGAGTTTGGCTTTCATTATGAGGGATTTAACAGAGCTAGAGAGTGTTCTCTCTGCAACCTGTCCACGTGGGTACAGTGGAAGAATGTTATGCTACATTTTAGACTTTGCATATCTGTGGAAAGACTTGGGCGAGGGAGCCACCAATGACAGACTTTTCCTATAAATTATCATCAGCGTAACATAAGGTTATTAGGCTACTGCAAATTATTTAAATCCAGGTACAGATTCATTACAGTCAATCTGGAAATGAAACAGTAACCCATGGGCTATGGGACTGGGTAAGAAACTTCAATATGTCCCTTCCTTTTATCTATTTACTCTACAAAATGTCCATACAAATGTTCAGGGTGATTCAGAATAACTGGCAGGCCTTGCAATCCAATATAATTCCTGTATCTGTTATCCCTTCATATATCCTAATACATTATACATATGTAATCTACTTTCTTATCACGCTAAGAAGGAGGCTAGAGAATAACTAAGACCATTTGGTAGAGTAACTGGCAAAAACAAACAAAGTATGTTATAATCAAATACATAGTACACCACTTGATAATAAAAATATATACACAATCCAGAAAGCTTTGACTGAACTGAGTCATAACACAGTTCACAAAAGATAGATTTTAATTATGAACTGTATGAACATTTATTACGTTGTATTGATCGATCACCTATATATATTTATTGGCCTTTGCACAATATATCTAAAGGCATTTTATAGTAAGCTAAAATACATAAGCAACCTGTGCAACTATAGTAGAACTCTAGTAAGGATAAATAAAAAAGATGAGTTTTAAATTCAGTTTTTAAAAGGTTACTCATATCAACAGAATTTCCCTAGTCATGAGACATCAGGCAAATCTCCCCACCAACAGCCTGACAGCTATGATTATACAGTATTTCAATGAATTGAGTACTTATGTACAAATGTAAAACATTTTGGAGTGCTGTTTGTTACTTATCACAATACCCTAAAAAGTGATATATCTTTAATATCAATCATCACAGCATGAAATAAACTGTGAGTTTGTTTTATTTGGTTGAAGAATCTAAAATAGTGGGATTAAAAATAATTATTGATAAAAGACAGACATAAAACCTGCCTGACTGTTTGAATCTAAAGATATCAAGAGATGGAATGAATGCTGAATTTATGTTGTGGAAAATTGGTCCCAAGTTGGTTTTACACTTCATCAGAAAGCACTTTTGTCTTGTATGCAAACAGTTAATGAAGCATACCAAAACTGTAACTTTTTTCCATTGGCACAAGTGTGTCAAAGCTTTAGATTATATTTTACAGTTACGTGTGTTTTTAAAATTCTTTTCTTTTAAAATTCAATTCTTTATTTATTTATATTTAGACTGAGGGATGTGATCTTAATTTCAAGTAAGATACCTCCTTACATTTTCAGTTATTGATAAACTTAGATTATTAGGTGCAGATATACTATAACCGCCATTCACACCTGGACCACTCACATTTTGTCCCTTCCAAAAGTATTTGCCAGTAAGAGATGGCAACATAGTTACCAATTTTGCATAATAAGCTCTCAGTATGTATGTATTATGAGAACTGAATAGTCATTATCCTACATGCCCACCTCTGGTTTTAGAATTTTGAAGGATTAAGCATTCAGATTTGACTTTTAAAGCCTTGAGATGGTGGTAAAATTGTGTTCCAACAACAATTATGTGGATGTGGTTAGAAACAACACAAGAATCACTTTAAGAGGGTTGCAATTATACTTTTATACATTTTTTCAAAGAAAATGGGGATGATAGTTTCTTTTGTACTGAAACTGAAATAAATGCGCAGGGCAGGAAAGACTCCACATTAATCTGAGCCCTTTTCTTTAAAATAAATAAATAAATAAATCTGTTCACACTGTAATTTCATGGCTTCTGCACCAAACAGTGTTCACCTACATCATTATCTACTTTAATCTTTACTGTGAGTTTCTTGTCATGGATATTAAAAATAAAAACAAAATTTCTAGGGCAGACAATCTCATTATGCATTTATTTTAAACATATATACGAGCAACATCAACTTGAGGCAATTACTGAACTTTACACAACTGAAAACAGTTACCAAACCTTACTTTACCAAGAGAACAGAAAGTCACAAATGAAAAGGTGACTGGCATTAATGTTCCACTAGAAAAAAATTGTAGAAAACTTTACAGTGGAAGAACAAGATATATTTACTCAAGAAGCTGTGCAAGCTGTCAATGACCCTGTCAAGAACACATGGTTCCTGACCAGCAAGGCCAATAGCAGGCCTTATTACTAACATGGGGTGTGCTGGCTCTCCAAACTTTAGAGAACTTCTCCCATTGAGGACTTCACCTAGGATGGCAAAATCCAAGAGCTAGTGGCCCTGACTAGAGTAGGTCTATCAATAAAAGATGAGTCCTTAGAGGCTGAGATACATAGGAAAACTCTGGAAGAAGCCTTAACAGTTGACAGGAGAAGCATATTTAATCTCCTATTATAATGGGCATTTCTGACAACCTCAATATAGTTAATATTGTGAAATAGTTTACATAATTTCAGTAATAAAACTCTCAGACCAGGTCTTTATGCCCTGTTGTCACACTCAGATACTACAGTGATGTGTACCACTGAAGTAGGGTATAGATTGACAGAATAAATAGATAATAGATCTAAAGTGTATCAACCTAACAAAGTTCCTCATGATCCCAGAATAAACTACTGTTAAGATGCATTTTCTTAACTTCTAATTCTATTATTATTTCCCATACCAGTATATGTTAATGTAAAGCATAATCTCAATGCTTTATCTTGCTAAAAGTTATTGCCACTTTATTTTATGGCATTTTTAATGAGTTAGACCCTTACATTCAGATAAGCTCCTTAAAAGATGGCAAGCCCAGAAGGGGAACAACCCCCACGGTTACAATATCTTACATTGTTAAGTATCTTACATTGAAATACTTCCGGCACTTGTAATTCTACTTCCAGTCAACTTTGGGTTCTGATCTTGTCAGACTGCATTTGCTCAGCAGTGTTGGACTTGGTCAGTGCTTTGATAAAATACTTTCAAAGAAAATCCAGTTGCTGCAGGAAGGTGTGGTGGTGATTCTTTAGGTACTACTCATGTAAAATGGAGTTCTGACAACTTGCAGTCATTAAATATCCCATGGCAGTTTTCACAGGGGTACATGTGTTAACCCATATGTCCTGGCCATATTCCAAATGCATAATTGCATTCTGCCTACCTAAATTCCTGATGCAGTTTCAGTAGAATACAGTACTGTTAATCTTCTGCCCTATCCTGCTACAGCATGCTTTTAAGCATTTATTGCCTTTTGCCCAAGAACTGGCTAAACTGTTCAGTACTTACTTGAAGTGAAACCAATGAAGCAGGAAGGAAGGAGACTAGGTTGATGGAAATTGGTTTCTGAATTCAGTCAAACAATCTAATCTGTCTCTCTATGTATTCAAGAATGTCAATCACTATGCATCAACTATAGAAATTAAAACATTGAAACACCATCCAGGTAGGACTATCTTATTTTCTCCTTCTCCAGTCAAGTTTCAATTGCACGGGTCTTCTACAAAATTATGTATAATTATACGGAATAATTATGTACAGCCTCTATGAGCGAATGACAGAATTGTAGGCCTGGAAGGGACCTCGAGAGGTCATCTAGTCCTGTCCCCTGCAGTCATGGCAGGCCTAAGTGCTAGCTAAACCAGGGGTTCCCAAACTTGGTTTGTGGCTCGTTCAGGGTAAGCTCCTGGCGAGCCGCAAGATGCTTTGTTTACCTGAGAGTCTACAGGTACAACCACTTGCAGCTCCCAGTGGCCGGGAACGGCAAAGCTCAACCACTGGGAGCTGCGAGCGGCCGTACCCGCGGACGCTCAAGTAAACAAAGCATCTCGCATCCCGCCAGGAGCTTACCCTGAACAAGCCATGAACCAAGTTTGGGAACCCCTGATCTAAACCATCCCTGACAGGTGTTTGTCTAACCTGCTCTTAAAAAATCTGCAATAATGGAGATTCCACAACCTCCCTAGGCAATTTATTCCAGTGGGAAGGCCTTGTCAAAATAAAATTTTAAATCTTATGGCTACAGCTACCTTTTCATCCAATAACTCTCACTGTTCTGACACACTGAATCTGGGTTGTATTCGCTTGGATATAGAGTTAAATATTTCTTACTGTGAATTTTAAGTCTGCTTTGCAACTGAAATTGCTCTGGTTCGGATGACACTGAGTGCCTCTATGATGGCAGATCTAAATCAGGGAGGGGAAGGGATAAATGCAATGTCTCCTCCACTTAAGCTACAGGCAATTTTGCTCACAAAGACGGTGAAGGTTTCTGAGATCTTAAGACTACAAATGGAGATTTCAACACATGCCGTTCTTGCATAGTAAAAGGCAACACATACTGAGTATGTTACTGGTGGAGAATGTCAGTATCTTGTTTCAGAAGAGCAAGACGTGAGCAAAATTCAAGCAACTCTGAGGACCATGCTGAAGAAACCATCTCTTGATGATGACATTCTCAATGATCTGTCATGAGCCTTCTTTTCTTAGTGATGATTAGTAAGAAATTGAGAGCATGGCAACTCTGGCAAAACTGAGGGTGAACATAAGAACATAAGAACGGCCGTACCGGGTCAGACCAAAGGTCCATCTAGCCCAGTATCCTGTCTACCAACAGTGGCCAATGCCAGGCGCCCCAGAGGGAGTGAACCTAACAGGCAATGATCAAGTGATCTCTCTCCTGCCATCCATCTCCATATTCTGACAAACAGAGGCTAGGGACATCATTCCTTACCTGTCCTGGCTAATAGCCATTTATGGACTTAACCACCATGAATTTATCCAGTTCTCTTTTAAATGCTGTTATAGTCCTAGCCTTCACAACCTCCTCAGGTAAGGAGTTCCACAAGTTGACTGTGTGCTGCATGAAGAACTTCCTTTTATTTGTTTTAAACCTGCTGCCTATGAAATCCTGGCACCACTTAAGTCAGTGGCAAAACTCCCATTGACTTAATTGGAGTTAGGCTTTCGCCCCTGCAGTTCTCAGATCTCCTCTTCTTTCAGTCAATTTGAGGCTCAGATAGGTATGGAGAGTGTGCTGGTTTCATTGGTTGATGGTTTTCTCCTGGTGATGGACAAACACCAAGGGACAGATCCTCAGCTGGTGTGAATAGATGAACATGAAAAATCTGTTTACATCATCTGAGAATGGATGGTGTAAACATCTGAGTTACAGAATCTAACTGTTAAGTGTTTAGTCTGATATTTTTAGCTCATTTAGCTGCTCTGATATCATGACTATGGATTTATTTCAGATAGGGAATGCTTGAGTATTTCCTTTTTTTTTCTCTGAGAGGGTAATACTGCATGTTACATAAGAATCACAGGAAAGGCAGTGCAGATTGTTGCAGGTCTCTATTCTGTCATAGCCTCATTTAATGTGAATGTGAGGTCACTAGAGGAGGCAGCATGTTTGAAGATGTGAGACCACAGCAGTATGCTGAGCACACACTACTCCATGTCTGTCTTTTATTTGACTCACTGGGTACCACTGTTTGATTTTCCTAGTGTCTGCCTAAGACTGGATCACAGGCACAAACTAGCTGTTTGAAATATACTTTGGATAAGACAGAAGTGATTCTAGGTGGCTTCTTGGAACAATAGCAAGATGAGACGATGTAAATAGCTCTCTTTTTGAATGGAGGCATATGTCTGCCTTTTGTCACAAAGGGTTGCAGTCATGGGATCCTATCAGTTGTCCATATAGCATCAGTACTCAATAGTAATTTTTATCACCTGTGCAATCATTTCCTGTCAGATAAGGAGTTTATGATTAGTTATGGCTGCTAGTGCATGAGGTACTTCTTATATAGAGAATATTAATCTAAACTCCACAAACTTCAATGGCTAATTAGTTTCCAGGTACAACTCAGGTGTTCTTTTAGTCTTTGAAGTCTTTTACAGCTTGTGTCCTGTGTGTTACATCCTGACAGTTGAGATCAGCTGGGATAGCCCTAAATTTGTATTTAGGCTGGTAGCAGGGCGCTCAACTCTAGAAATCAATTTAACATCCTTGATCTGATAGAACTTGATACTGAGTTAATTTAGATGTGGTTTGAAACTTGTAGGCCTGATTCTCCTTTCACTTATGCTATTGTAAATCAGGAGTAACTCCATTGACTTCCATAGAATTACACTGATGTAAAACTGGTATAAGTGATAAAGAACTAGATACACTGTATTTAAAATATCTATTGTGCACTTAGAGATTTAAGATGGATATGATGAGTACATTGAAAAATAAATATGCTTATTTTATATTTAATTTCTTCAAACTTATAGGATTAAAGAGTATTTAAAGTAACTAGCTTCTCTGGATTGACAAAACGGAATATTTTCAATAAAAAGGTTTTCTATTTGGGAGATTAAGGGGCAGAGAAAAGCTCAAGAGCCTTTGAAATATTCTGTGTAAAAGCAGGTAGTTTTGTTTTTTAATAATTTTGCTTATTGAAGAACAACGGATTGTGCCAAACTGACGATCCCTTCTTTTCTTCTCCCTCTGACACGCAAACCACCAACACACAAAGGGAGTCACATTCAGAAGGAGATTATGATGCAATGATCTCGTTGTGAATGTTGCATTATGGCTTCAGCAACGCTGTAAGAGCTCCCTTGGCACTTGTGCTTACAGCAATTTGAATTTCTCTGGCAGCTAGGTATGATTTGTGACATATTTCAGCCTTGTTCTTCATTGAAGGAGAACACTGGCAAGTGCACAAGATATTTACAATGAAGAATGGAAGGGAGAAAACTTAAAGAGGAACATCTGAGACAGACTTTTTTTTCTTAAGATTATAGCCATTGTTTTAGAACAAGAACCAGTTGCTAGGTTATCTATGACAATTTTCTTCAGCATCATAATTTTGTGCCTATTTAAGGGCCTATTCTGTCATTATTATATATGTCACTCTTGTTAATGGTAATAAGAATTATGTATATGGTATATATCATTGGCAGAAAAGAACTCCATGTATATACAGCTGCAAAAAATCCTTCTAAAGACCATATGACAAGTTTTTGTATGAAGAAAATGAGATTTCCTTATAAATGCACATGTAAATCTGTCACTGCACTGCAGGAATCTTAAATAGAGCAAGACAGATTATCTGAATATCCTGGGGGTCACCCTAAACAGTCAAAGAATCAGTGTTTTGAAAAGATTTGGGTTGCCAGCCAGGAAGGCTTTGAAGTCTGTGCTCTGGATTCCTTAAACCTGGAATGCAAATTTTACTGCCTGCTGACTCAGGTCTCCTGAATTTAGAACATGCTAGCCAGCTTCCCAAGGCTGACCAGCTCTTGTGCAGAGCCTGTTCCCTGCATCCCTTATGTCATGAGTGCTGTAAAAAGGATCCTGTTTGCAAGCTTCTCTAAGACTCTCTGAGTCTGCAGGGTGAATCACAGGTTGGTGCCTCCTCTCCCTCACTCTGCATATGAAACACAATGAAGATATGCTAGCTAGCCTTGGGGAATGCAACCAGCTCCACAGCACAGGATATGATCTGTGCATGAGCATCCCAGAGTGCGGTGAAGTCATGCTTGTTGACCTTGGGTAAGCTGATCTGGAGCAGAACCTTAATGGAAAGTCATAATACATCCTGGAAAGACATAATGAAACTTCCATTAAAGAGTTTTGCTTAACTGGGCTTAGGCTAATAAGTTCTGTACCGTATCCAGTAAAATGAATTCACACTTCAATTCACAGGTAAAAATAGCCTGTGATTAAAACATATTTCTTCCTTTTTGGCCCTGTTTTCTAATTATTTTACCTTATACAATTGGTTTGGCAAGTCCTTTTGTTAATACAGTTCCTGTTATTTTTCAAGCAGCTGATTATATGGCCCACACTAACTATCTGGTACTTAAAACAGAAAAGAATGCACAGTAGAGATCTCATGTGCACCTTTGGGAGGATAAGAGTGTCTATTTGGTCATAAATCTTCTATTAGCAGGCCAAGTAAACAATATTTGTGTAAATGGGTGTGATACCAATGGTATTTTGCAAGAAACCTTCTTCCCAAGATAGAAAAAGTATGCTTCATTTAATCTTATCAGGAAGTCTCCTAGGACTTGCCTTAACTAGAGAATTTTATTGTGTTTGAATAAAAATAATGAAAAGACAAGTTAGGTGGCACCATGCCACATAATGCTGACCACGATGAATTGGCCAGAGTAGACCCGGACAAGTCATGTTCAGCATATCAGTCAATCACAAATGATAGATGATGCTGAACATGATTTACTCTAATCTATACTGATTGAGGAGTTGTGATTTGTTTTTTGTTTTTTCATTTGCAGAAGTTTATTCCAGAAGATGTTAAAGGTCTGGTGAGGTTCATCCTGTGATCTGCCAAGCATTAGCATTAGCATCCAAATGGTTCTAAAGCAACTTGCGGGATCAGATCTTTAAAATATGTAGCTGAACAAGCTTTATTCTAAAAATCTATTTTGTGTTTAGTTTTTCTTTACACATCAAGATAGTATTGTAAGTATGTTTTGGAAACATTGATAAAGTTCCGTTTTAGTTTTTATCTACTTTGATTTTAAATAATGTACCCATACCATTTCTAGGAGTATAGAGAGGTACTTTGGGTTTGATTTATAAGAAAATGCTACAGTGCAACCGGTATATCATGGTTTTATTATTGATCTCTAACAGAGGAGGCGGAGCTGCAGCACAAATTTAATGCATGTTTAAAAAAAAAAGAGAAGAAAATCACAATAACTGGCTGTAGCCATTGGCTATCCTTTACTAAATATGTACTTCAGTTTTAAATAAACAGTATCAGAAATAAAATAAATAAAAAGCACATAAGAAAACACTAATCTGATCACTAGTACAATCTCTGCTCAGTGTGAAAAGGGGGTCAAAAACCAAACAAACTATTAGAATATATAAATAATTAACCAGAATGTACAAATTGCTAGCATGGCATCATGTAGAATATGGCATTCATTTTGGATCACCCTATTTCATGGAAGATGGTAACAGAAAAGGCCCGGTAACAGAAAAGGCCCAGAAACAGAATGTGCAAAAATTTCTGTATGAGAAGACTTGAAAAGTGTGGAACTGTTTAGTTTAGGGAGCTTGAAAGGAGACATATTAGACGTATATAAATAATGAGAGTATAGAAAAGGCAATTCAGGCACATCTATGTACCCTTTTTCACAATACAAGAACACAGAAATGTTCCAGGAAATTGAAACAACACATTTAAAACAAATAAAAAGAAATGTTTTTAAACTACCCATAATTAACCCATGGAACACAATGTGAAAGGATATCAATGGGGTCAAATGCAGGATTCAAAACAGGATTAGACAATTATATTGGTAATAAGAACATCCACAATTAGATTAGATAGCATAAAAAGTATATGAGATATAAACCATCAGGCTTCAACCATTAACTGATGGGAGTTAGGAAGAAACTACCCGATGGCATTTTATTCCATACCTCCTTCAAAGCATCTCGTACTAGCCACTGACAGGATACCAAACAAGACAGGCCATCAGTTTGATCCAGTATGGCAAATCCTTACCATGCTATCTGAGCAATTATCATCATTGGGGAATGTTTTACATTTAAAGTGTTTTCATTGACAGGTTTGTTTGGTTTTTTTTAAATCACATATATTAATAGAAATGCTTTATATAAAGCAGTTTTGTTAAAAATAATTAAAATGTATGGTTACATGAATATTGTCCTTTGGTTGTTTTTTTTGAGGGGGGGGAGAAATATGTATTTAAAGAGTAATACTATAGAAAGTTGAATATTTTAGGATTTAGAACATAATTGTCAGGTGTGTCTCTGTGTACAATAGCTCAGCAATTACGAAATGTTTAAATTGTATAATATGTCTACTTATAAGAAACATATCCAAAGAGAATGAGGAGTACTTGTGGCACCTTAGAGACAAACAAATTTATTTGGGCATAAGCTTTCATGGGCTAAAACCAACTTCATTGGATGCATGCAGTGGAAAATATAGTAGGAAGTTATATATACACAGAGAACATGAAAAAATGGGTGTTGCCATACTAACTATAATGACACTAATCAATTAAGGTGGGCTATTATCAGCAGGAGAAAAAAAACTTTTCTAGTGATAATCAGGATGGCCCATTTCAAACAGTTGACAAGAAGGTGTGAGTAACAGTAGGGGAAAATTAGCATGGAGAAATAGTTTTTACTTTGTGTAATGACCCATCCACTCCCAGTTTTTATTCAAGCCTAATTTAATGGTGTCCAGTTTGCAAATTAATTCCAATTCTGCAGTTTCTCGTTGGAGTCTGTTTTTGAAGGTTTTTGTTGTTGGAGAATTGCGACTTTTAGGTCTGTAATTGAGTGACCACAGAGGTTGAAGTGTTCGCCGACTGGTTTTTGGGAGTGGATAGACCACCCTAATTGATTAGTCTTGTTATAGTTGATATGGCAACACCTATTTTTTTCATGTTCTCTGTGTATATATATATCTTCCTACTGTATTTTCCACTGCATGCATCCGATGAAGTGGGTTTTAGCCCACAAAAACTTATGCCCAAATATTTTTTTTAGTCTCTAAGGTGCCAGAAGTACTCCTCATTCTTTTTGCTGATACAGATTAACACGACTACCATGCTGAAACTTATCCAAAGAGGAGTTTTTAAAAAATCCAACTGAAATAATTTAAAAACAAAATTGGCATAATTTAATGTCTGCTTATCAAGTTGAAGTCTTTATTTAAACTGTTTCTTTCTTTTTTTTTTTTTTACTTTACAGAAAGATAGATACTGCCATTCATTTCAGTTAGCAAGAAATTTCTCAACTTCCTTTGGTGCTTACATGCGAGAATATTTCCAACCCCATCTCTGCATGTTATTTTATCTTTCAGTGGTAATTAACAGAGTCTTAATCTGGCTAATGTTAATGACCACTGTTCTTTCTTAAATCCCAGTTAAACCAAGCTTATTAAAGGCCAATTAAAGGAAGTCTTATGTGATCTGAATAACACTGTGATCAATTTTTTTTTACAGCTATAACTCTTTATTATGGCTGATAAGTGTGGCTAAAACTTTTCATTGTGTGGTCTTTTTATGTTTTTTTAAATATTATAAATGATTTGTCTGGGGAAAAACACCTGTCTTTGGAGAGAAAAATCCAAGAGATAGGTAAAAATGGCAATATTCAGATTGTCTCATATTTTTGATGGTCAACTTCTGATTTTACTCTTCTTCAAATATGTAAAAGCTACTAAGTAGAGATATGGACTTGCCTGAAGGGTTGTCGTCACTTCCCAGAAAGGATCAGGGACAGGAGATGCAGGTCTTAAAGATTCGTATTCTGGGTATAATCTAATTCCCATACTGGGAAGACAGAGGGGCTCCCCAGGGTGGAGATTCTCACTATCCCCTAGCTACACCAACAGAACTATTAATATTAATTACACAAAGATAATACTCATAACTTTTGTAACATTTACAGGTTTGATGACAAGGATCAGTCTGAGGAGAAAGGAGAAACTCTGGACTCTGGAGGGTCCGACTCAGTCCATGAGGTGGTAAAATGGAATTAGATAGGCGAACGGTCCATCTCAACCCTTATACCCAGAATGCAGAGTCTGAGGAGTGCAGAGTCAGACCAAGAATTCTCTGGTCCCAGGTACATGGTGTGTATTCATACCCACAATGGAATACACACAGGACCAGCACTTACATAAGAACGTAAGAATGGCCATACTGGGTCAGACCAAAGGTCCATCTAGCCCAGTATCCTGTCTCCTGACAGTGGCTAATGCCAGGTGCCCTGGAGGGAATGAAAAGAACAGGTAATCACCAAGTGATCCATCCCCTGTCTCCCATTCCCAACTTCTGGCAAACAGAGACTAGGGACACCATAGCTGTCCATCCTGGCTAATAGCCACTGATGGACCTATCCTCTATGAACTTATCTTTATAACTATTCACTTGATCACTTGAAGAAAAATAACAACTTAGCAACCCATAACTACACGACTCAAATACCAAGCGGAAAAAGACGAAAACTCTTCTCATTACTTCATTGGGGGAGGGAAAAACAGGGCAGATATTCCATTTTACCCAAGTATGGAAATGTTCAAAGGGTTCTTTGGTTTAGGGACACTCAAGCAGACTTTCTTCTGCTTAATTGAAGACAGTCTTGGACTCTGGCCCTTTAAAAGGGACTATTAATTTCACTTATGTTTTGGGTGACCAATCTAAAGTTAACCAGAAAGATCTGGGGCTTTGTTATAGAACCCACACATAGATGAGATTTCACTCTTTGCTTAACTTCATGATTGCTTTCCCTCCCATTTGTATGGAAGTTGCAGTTCATAGTCCCACTCTGACCTCTAACCATTAAACAAACTATTTTTTTCAAAAAATCCAAACATTTTAAAGGAATGCTTCAATGTATTATAGCCAGTCACCACAGGGCAGGGCTCCCATGTATTCCACAGCACAACAAACCAAATTCCATGGTGACAACCCCTAAATTCTTCAGCAGCATTCCCCAAATTCCACGGCAACATCAATTGATTGTGTCGTTAAGAAATACCTTTCATTTCCATCTTCTCACTCCCACACAAACATACTTGGAGCTGGCTCATAGTTGAAAATATCAGTGATACAAAATTAATTGACAATTATTTTAACAATAATCAAAGGCAATCTTTTTTCATTATACTGCTCAGGTGGCCTGACACTAGCATTGTTTTTTTAAGGCAGCCTGACTCAGAGTGGTCATTCCCCACTATGACGCCAGAGAAGACGGGACCTTTAGCCAGCTTTAGCTGCTCATATCTCCAGTTCTTCAGGTCTCAGCTGCTGTTGTTACCCCTACAACCTAGCTGCTAACCAGTCTCAGGGTAGGTCCATACTTACCCGCCGGGTCGACGCGGAGAGTTCGACTTCTCGGAGTTCGAACTCCGAACGCGCTCCCGTCGACTCCGGAACTCCACCACCGCGAACGGCGGTGGTGGAGTCAATGGGGGAGCCGTGGACTTTGATCCCGCGGCGTCAGGACGGGTAAGTCAGTCGAACTAAGGTAGTTCGACTTCAGCTGCGCTATTCACGTAGCTGAAGTCGCGTACCTTAGTTCGACCCTCCCCCAGTGTAGACCAGGCCTCAGGCTGTGACTCACCTTTCCCCTCATGTCTTATGGAATAAGCTCAAGAGCAAGAGAGGAAGGTCCCAGAAGGGAAGGAAAATAGTAAGCAAAATGTTGGATGGCATTTTGCTGCAACAAAGTCTGAATTCTGCAGCATCCTGGGAAAATGCCATTTTCTGCAGCGGTGGAATTGTGAAGTTCACAGAGTCTTTACTGACATGAATGGTACACCTCTTAGAGCTATTATTTCAAGCTGTCTGTGGCCTCTGGCAGGAAACACCGTATTTAATTTACCTTCAGTTCACATTTTCAAAACTCTCTTTGCGGCCATCATGGCTGCAAACATAACTTACAAAACATAAATTAATAAACGTAAATCTCTTACTCTGAGACAAAATTCTGCACAAGAGGTAAATTTAGCAGCAAATTGTGTGGTCACAGAATCATAGAATACCCGAGGCCCTGCTATAGGAAAAGCCATTCCACTAGCTATAATCATCTGTATGGTATGGAAAGCAAATAAAGCAAACAGGGGGAGAGACAAAGTGGGGTCAGGGAGAAAAGGAAAGAGGAGAGTACACAGTACTAGTACTAGTATTCCAGTATTGAGACTGAGGTTAGTGTTTAGTGTAAAACCATCCAAGTCCAGGAGAGACTGAACCATTGGGGCTTTAGGACACTGCCCATAGAGAAAATTAGAAAAAAAACCCTATCAAAGTAAAATAAACTTACCTTCCTCTGGTTATGGCTGCAGTGATAGTCTCTTAAGATAACATAGAGGTGAAGGATATAAGTATTAATTCAGAGTTTGGGGAAAGACACTGTCACTATGGCTTTGAGATCTGCTGACTTGTGGAGTTGCTATAATTTTACCTAATGTAGGTGCTCTCGTTCCTTGAAGCATTTATGCTTGCTTATAGGTAGGAAAATCAGGACACAAGACCTAGAGTTGTAAAATGTGTTGGACTAGGAATTATCTATATTCCTTTCCAGTCATCTAGCTGTCATTCCCATTCAGGTAACTGGGTATCTCTCTTTACTGGTCACCAGACATCTTCCTATATTTCTGGTTTTGCAGCTGTCTGTTTCTTCAAAGATCTTTCCTCAGCCATTAAGTGAGGATATTTTCTGTTCTGATTAAGACTTTGGCATCTAATAACAAGCCAGTTCACTCTCAGGGTCAGAAACAGCAATATCTCACTGAAAACTTGTTTGCAGTTTATGTAAAGCTACCATGTCTGTGCATTATGCATCCCATCTGGTTAAAAAGGTTAAAACATTGCACAGTAACCTCAATTTTCCAGATCCTCTGTTTTGGCTATAGGACAATATATCCCAGACTGGTAACAAGGAGTCAATTTTTAACTGTGTGAGAAATAGCCATTGAAACAATCTACCAAGGGTCTTGGTGAGTTTTCCAAGACTGACAATTTTGAAATCAAGATTGCATGTTTTTCTAAAAGTGATGTTCTAGAAGTTATTTTGGGGAAGTTCTATGGCCTGTGTTATACAAGAGGTCAGAATAGACCAGAGGAGGCTAAACGGTGGCTTGCAAGACACATGTGGCTCTTTTACAGTGAAAGCGCAGCTTGTGGAGTCCCCACCCCCCTACCATTCTCTGCCTATCAGACTGTGGTGGGGAGCTCAAGGCTTCTGCCCTGCAGTGGGGTGGTGGGGCTAGGGGCTTCTGCCAGAGAGGGCTGGTGTCTGCTGAGAGTGTAGGGCACAATTTAAAGGTCCCCCCCACAGTTTGAGTCATGCCCCCCAGCACAGTCCCCCTTTTACCCTCAGTGCCCACTCCCTGCAGCTCCCAGGTGTTAGCTCTGCATGGGCAGGCAGTGGCAAAGAACTGGGAGCTGCAGGGAGTGGGCACTACTTTAGCTTCACAGGGAGAGGCAGCAGCAAAAGCAGCTGCTGTCCCTGCAGCTCCCAGCTTCTAGCCACTGCCTCTCCCCATGAACACAGCTCCCAGCTTGCCTGCTCCAGCAGCTGCCCTGCACAGAGAGGGCCTGGCGGCATCATGTGACTGAATGGGGCCAGCAAAGTCTGGCAAAAAAATGGGTGGGCATGAGACCCCCATGGTGCCCCTCTCATGCGTTGCCTTTGGCTTCTGCCCAGCGGAGAGGGAAGTTTCAGGGCTACAGCCCTGTGGGGTGCACCTCTGAGGCTCTGCACTTCAACAGGAGTGTGGCTGAAGCACCAAGCCCTGGCAGGTGCCTCCCATGGGGAAGAAGCCCTGAGACCCCTTACCCCATAGGGCTGAAACGTCGAGCCCCAGCAAGCATGCCCCATGGGGCTATAGCCCCAAGCCCTGGCAGGCGCACCCAGGCTCTCAAACTTCTGAAGATTGTCATATGCAACTCAGAGGGCCAGTAAGTTTGGCCACCCCTGGAATAGATTATCACAATTTTCCTTCTGGCCTTGGAATCGGTGAATCTCTTGCATTTTCATACAGGGATCTGTGTCTATATGTAGAATAGATCTCTACCTTTCCCTTTCTAATTGCACCAATCATTTTCAGACATTATATTTTAAAATAATTCTGGCAATTGAAGTCCTTAGGGGAGCCATATTATTTACCAGGATTTGCCATGATAATAAATGTTCTGTCCAATATGTTGAGAGCAGCTGGAGCAGCAAGTACACTGTAACTTTCCATTGCCATAACCACAGTAGCTGTTAGACTAGCTGGGGGTGGGGGCAATTTCCTCTTCAGAGTTCTCAACAGCAAGTTTAGTCTGTTTGAATATTACTGCATTTAAGGGATTGAGAAAATGGAAATGAATATAGAAAAGGCCTCAACCCATGTCACCAGGCCTCCACCCAAACATCACCTTAAACGACTTTCATATGCTGTATATTACAACCAAAAACTGTATTAAAAATAGGTTGCACAATCAAACACTCAAAAGCTAGGAAATGCCAGAATTAACATTGCCTGTGCAACCTTGATCTGGTCCCCTTGTATGTATTCATTATGATACAGACTTTTCCTACATGATCAGGAAAAGTCACCCCTGCCTCATTCAGTGCGCAGAACAGACAGTGCTCACTAAAGGAGAACTATTCAATATTTTATTTTATCCTCATTGTTTAACATGTAGCCCAATGCCTTATTTGTTGCGCACTATTCAAACCCAGCTCTAAATATAGGGTTATTAATACCCTCCTGGGGGCTTTCATAACTATGGTATCTGAGTTTCACAAACATTCATGTATTTGTTTTCACAGCAATCAGGTAAGAATAGATGGTATTATCTCCATTTTACAGATGGGCAACTGAGACACAGAGAGATGATTTAGTTGGGGTTGGTCCTGCTTTGAGCAGGGGGTTGGACTAGATGACCTCCTGGGATCTCTTCCAACCCTAATCTTCTATGATTCTATGAGATTAAGACCAAAATTATCAGTTGTGTCCACCAATTCTGGGTATACACTAATTTTGGGTATCCAGTCTGAGACACCTAGGACAGTGGCTCTCTAACTTTTGTACTGGTGACCCCTTTCAAATGGCAAGTCTTTGAGTGTGACGCCCCTTATAAATTAATAACACTTTTTAATATATTTAGCACCATTATAAATGCTGGAGGCAAAGCAGAGTTTGGGGTGGAGGCTGATAGCTCGTGACCCTCCCATGTAATAACCTCATGACCCCCTAAGGGTCCCAGTTTGAGAACTCCTGACCAAGGACCTGATTTGTGCTAACCATTTTTTTTTTAAATAGGCTTTATACATTCAACGCACAGTTCCAGCTTCAGTTGCAGTTGTGAGCATTCAGCATTTCTGCAAATCTGATCTCAGATGTCTCACATTATGCATCCAGAAAATGAAGAACACAAAATTAGAGATGACCTGTGAAATTCTCTAGGGTGCCGCTCAACTTTCTTAGCCTTCTCTTCCCTGCCTCATTCAACACAAACCTTCCAGCTTCTGAAAGAAATGAGGCAGGAGTCCTACAGACAACAGCCTCCTTTATAACACAAACTTGATTCATTCCTAGAGCACTGTCTATCCTAGGTGCTAAATGAGGCAGTGATCCTATGCGGGGGGGGAAACAGTGTGTGATCATATACAAACTGTATCATAAGGGGGCCTCTGCAAACCCGTCTCACCTCTGCTTCTATTCCCCCTCCCACCCCACATTCCTCACCCCTTTGCATTCAGATCAAGCTGCCTCCTCTTTGTCCTGGGCACTAGAGGAGGGGAGGGGTCATCAAGAGCACAGGAAAAACAGCCTCCTGATCTCAGTTCCAGTGCTCAGTGCCACAGAAGCCCCCCAGAACTGTCCAGTGCAGATGGAATCTTCAGAGAATTTAGCTGCTGAACTCTAATGAACATCTTCTGAAAATGAGATTGTGTAAAGCCTCAGACAGGCAAATTTGGGCAGTTTTTCACAAGAACAGAAAAAGGCACATCTTTGTTACTACGGCACTGCCCCCCTCCTCCAACCAAATTCAAGTCTCTGTTCCACGGTGGTGCTAGAAGTTCTCAATAAAATGGCTGTAAGCATTTTTCTAACATGGGCAAACCAACATATTTTGCCTTATTGTTCTCAAAGCAGCTGAACCTATTACTCGACCAACTCCTGTTAGTAAGAGAGACAAGTTTTCAAGCTTGCACAGAGCTCTTCAGCATGAAAGCTTGTCTCTGTCACCAACAGAAATTGGTCCGATAAAATACATTACCTCACTCACCTTGTCTCTCTAATATCCTGGGAATAGCGCAGCTACAACACTACTGCATACAACATTAGAAAGAATGTAACTAGTAAAAATATGTTTTGAATAAGGTGTTTGTGATGCTACCACCTAATGAGCAGAAAATATTTGGCATCGTTAATTTGGTATAGGCAACTAGTCACAACCGATTAGGCTAGTTAATCAATACTTAATAGAAACAATGATAAATGGCAAGATAGCCCCAGCTGCTACATAATCTACCATGTTTACAGTTCCATATGCCCAACATCTGAATAATGCAGCCAAAGTTGCAAGAACCCAAATGCCTTTAAATTATGGGGAAATTCAGGCCCTCACACGTATGTATCATATCTGTGGCTGCTAATAAGACTTTCCCGTGTCTATTCTGCAGTTCACATACAGAGATCCCTTTCCTTATCCTGACCTTAATTTATCACATGGAACGACTACCACTTAATATCTGATTTTACATCTACCACATAGTATAGTATTTACTAGGTAGGCAATAATCCCACATGCTCATACCTTTCTAAAAAAAAAAAAGATCTTTTGGGCTGAAGTTTTCCATTCTTAGCTCAAAGATGATGTTTTGTAAGGCCTGACCAATATCAATTCACATATTTTTGAACTAGAAAAGAGAATGAAAATGAATTTTATTCTGTAAAAAGATTAAGACTTTCTGCATCTCCTTAACTCAATGATGATTCTACTTTCTGCAAGTTGAAATTTTACAAAAACCAAGACCAGAATTACAAATGACTAAAATATTATTTTCTATCCCACACAACATGAAATTTTCACTACTTTCAAATTTATCAAGCTGGACTGTGGGGAAATGTAAATATAAAATATGTAGTTTTGTGCTAATATTTCCCAATAGATTTTTACAGTTGCTTAAGTACAGAATAAAATCAGTAGAGAAATTAATATTTTAAAATCCTCTTGGAAATGGAAAAAAATCAAATACCAAAACCTTGTGTTAATCTAATGTTGAGGTTATAATTTTTGGCTGCAGTTCTGCAATTTGATCCATGCAGCTGAACCTGTATGCCTGTGTAGATCTCATAAGAACTTTATTTATATGTAGCAGCACCTATGGAGTATTGTTAGTTGCACTATTACGTATACTATTCATCATCTCTAGCTTGCTTCTTGCTTGCTTATATATACACACCTGCCCCTGGAAATTTCCACTGCTTGCATCCGAAGAAGTGGGTATTCACCCACGAAAGCTCATGCTGCAAAACGTCTGTTAGTCTATAAGGTGCCACAGGATTCTTTGCTGCTTATTCATCATTATTTACAATAGGCTCAAATCCACACTTGAATATGCATACATATTTCCAACTTACTTCAATGGGAATTGCACAGATGTACCAAAAGGTAAGAATAAGTGGGTGCATGCAAGTTGTGTGAGTTAATGTAACTGAAAGGTTCTTAGAGTTTGTACCTGATGACTTAAATATTCAAACTATTTTCCGTAGTGTTTCACTAACATGCATTTTACATTTACATGTCACCAGACACAATTTCTCTGGTCTCCAGTCCCCTCAACAAGAAAGAGAAGGGATGGAGTATAGGAAACATTTTTCCTGCCAGTGAGGTAAGGTGTCTGGAGAACTGCTTTGCCTTCAGAATTAAGTGCATTGACAGAAATGAGCCCACTAATGACCACCCGGGGGGGGGGGTTGTATTTGGCTGGCTGGCAGAATGAAGGGAACAGTGCTTTATGGCTGTGTGGGGGAAGATGAAAACTGCTGCGAAAGGGTCAGTGTGGTCGCTGACTCAACCCATGGGAATGCAGGGTTTAAAGGGGGCAGCCCTGTGCCTAAAGCCTCCCTTTTACATGGAGCAGACTGAGATGGCACCTACCCTCCTTCCCCTTTAGGTGATAAAATACCAGGTTTGGTCAACACCTGCTGTAGGCATTATGCTAGCTGCCCCTATTTTAAGGACGGTAGTGAGGCCCAGGGCCGGCGCTTCCATTAGGCGACCATAGGCGGTCACCTAGGGCACCAGGATTCGGGGGGCAGCATTTTGTGCGCTTCCCACAGGGCGCACAGGAGCTTCCGGTTCTGCTCCCTTCGCGCCACCGAAGAAGGATCTTCTGCCGACGTGCAGCAGAAAACAGCAGCAGGCAATTGAGCAGCTCAATGACTGCCGCTGTCGCCTGAGGCATTTTGGCAGAGGGTCCTTCTTCGGTGGCGCAATGGGAGTGGAACCGGAAATTCCCGCATGCCCCATGGGGACCGCACAAAATGCCGCCCCCGGAATTCTGCCGAGGGCGCCAGAAACTCTGGCGCCGCTCCTGGTGAGGCCTTATTGAAATTTCAGGAGGTGGGCAGGTGCAAGCCTGCCTGCTTCTAAAGGCCCCTCCTCCAGCCATGTGGGAGGAGCCACTGGACCCGGGACTCAGCTAAATACGGGAGACAACTAAGAAATAACTGGGCAGGCAGTGGAGGTCACAGGTTCAAAACTAGGGATAGAATCATAAAATAGGGAGGGACCTCAGGAGGTCATCTACTCCAACTCCCATCATCTAGTCCAACCCCCAGAGGGGGGACACTGAGCAGAGAACCTGGCAGCGCCCACTGCTCCTCAAAGCTGTCTAGGGAACCACCAGATGCTGCCCAAAGGAATTCTGCCCGGATACGTGAGACAAAAGAGGAATGGAAATAGGCCCCACAGTCACAGAGCTCATCCCTGTCCAACATCCTCCTCCTGGTATTATAGATGGCCACCTTGGCCAGGGTGATGAGGAGGTCTTGCGACTTTATGGGGCCACAAACAGGGATGTATAAATATGAAGAGGTCTGGGAAGAAGTGCAGCCAGAACCTCAACAGGAGGTTTTGGAGGAACCAGAATAGGGGCTGCAACCTGGCACATTCTAGATAGGCATGCACCAGGGAGTCATGCCACAAAAGGGGCAGGCATTGGGGATGGGGATGGACTACAACAAGTACACGCCTGTGCTCATGAAGGAGCCTCCGACCGATATCCCCAGTGGGCTGTGGGACCAGGCTGGAATATAGGCTGGCCCACCGGGGTTCTCACCCTCTACAAGTAGTAGGTACCGCCACTTGGTATTGGGGCAGGATATGAGGGTGAGGAAGTGAAACATGTGGAGCATGAGCATGTAAAGTTGTTCTCTTGGTGTGGTTCAGAAAGGAACCGGCTGCAGGGCGTGCAGCCAGCTGGGGTTATGGAAGGAAGGGGGCTAAGGGGACTCATGGGTCAGAGGCCCAATGAAAAAGTCTGGAGGGCCTGGGGTGAGAGGAGGGCACGGAGCATCCTCTTGCAGGACACGCTCAAGGAAAACCTGAGAGGTGGGCGATAAGGCTGCCCCCACCTCCTGGAGTATGCGCAGGGGGGTCTGAAGGGTGGAGAGCACCATGCACCAACCAAGCACTCGGGGATCCACCCAGTCCCCCTGTCGTAGTCAATGAGGTCTCCAATTCTGGTGATTTCTGCCAGGACCAGCCTCTGGCACACTGTGGGGGACTCTGCCACTGCACACGAAGATGGGGACTGCGTAGCAGGAGCTCAGTGAGGAGGTTTGCCTCCTCGGTGGTCACCACGGATCTGCTTACCAAGAGCACTTCCAGATCCGGAGGAGGTCCTGGTAGAAGACTGGCAGCTCGGAGAGGTCTCGCGGAAGACCCATTGGATGGAGAAAAAAGAGCTGCCAGTCGGATTGGAGCCCTCGGAGGCAGCAGAGGAAGGTATGCACCAATGTGCTCCACACCGGACTATCTACACCATAAAGGAGTCCTGCAGGGCCTGGAGATGGAAGACATGAACCTGGCTATGGAGGCAGACCAGGCCCTGTCATCCCTCCTCCAGGGCAAGACTCAGAACCCCTGCAGAGACCGATTGCAGTCCTGGCCAGCTCCACCCTGCCTAAGTGTTAGAACTTATAGACTGCTTTGTTGCATTGCTCGATCAAAGGCTCAGGCCTACAGACTGCTAGTTAACCCAGTCCTGCCTGAGGGACTAGGGCCTATTAGCTGTTTGGGATTCCACCTTGTTGCAAAGGGCCATGATGCTAACACCTACTCTGCTAATTCCCCTTGACAGTAGCCTGCGCCCCCAGTGACATCATGAGGCGGTATGGCCTCCCTCGGACCCAGAGGGGGAGGAACGACTGCAACACCACTACAGGGGGGCTGGGAAGGATTTTTTTCCTTACCAACATATTGGCTTGGGTGCAGTGGGGATTTTTGGCCTTCGCCACAGCAGGTTCAGGAAGGGTTCTGTTCATACATGGAATGAATGGCGGTAGGCCATATGTCACAACTCATTATTTAAGTGTAGGGTGGAGGTCCTGTGCAGGTACTCCATAGGAAAGGTATATAGTGACTGGATAAATGGCTGGGAAAAGGACTTAAAAAGAGCTGTTCGTTAAAGGAATGGGGGGGTTGTTGGGAACTCCTATGATTGATATGGCAGGGAGCTAACCCCCCATTCTTATAGCCCACCTTAACCCCCCTACAAGGGGCAGGGTATGGATGGTAAGGTCCCAGCAATGGATTTGCTGGAGGGACCTGGATGGAAAAAGAGGGGGAGCTGGTAAAAACTCCCTGGGTAATTATGGAATAAACATGGGGTTACCTGTACTATACACTGTTATCTGCCGGGTAGTCCCAGACATCTAATAATAAAGTTGCAGCCTGATTAAACCCATGTCAAATGTCTCCTGTCCTTCTTTTGGTATAGCCAGGCAATAGAATCAGACGCTGTCTAGAAGACCTCTACTCAAAGTACCCATTCTAGTAGATTGGCGGTATTTTAAACCAGCGCTCACTCACACCAAGGTGAGATTTTCTGAGGAGGAGGGAAGAAGCATGAGTTAAATACATTTGCCATATCTATCCCTGAGGAGAAATACTTGCTGAAGTATTATCTATGGCTCTATTCAAGCCTACTGTACTTCACAGTATAGCACAATTGTAGTGTACATTGTAGATAATCAAGATACAGAGAAAAAAGATAATGCGCATTTTATTTTAAACAGAGACTTCACCATCTCATTCTAAACATTAGTTTCACAAAAGATCACGGGCTAGAAAATTAATATCATGAGCAATCCATAGGCCACAATTGGCTAATTTAAGGCTCTAATGTGTATTTATTTTCTGTATAAATTTGTTTCTTATCATTCTCAATAAGACACTCAACACTGTAAAGAGAAGGACATTACCAGCAGCATTTTCAATCATGGGAGCTATATATTCAAGTTCAATCAATAAACACCACACAGGGCCTGACAAACAACAAGTCAAAGAAATCATTTTTCTCAGATACTTAGCAGTATTCTTTTAAAGTAATTGCTTTGGTCAATGTTACTCGTTATCATTTGGTCTGCTCTTTTGCTGAAATGGAATAGATAATTTCCATTAATATTTCAGCTGTCATTGTAGGTTTTCAAAGTTCATACTCCACAAAAAAGTAGTATTTTTGTTTCAACTTCCGTCAACTAACAAAGAACTCTAAAATATTATAGAATAGACAATACCACCCAATCCATGCTAAAACATAATTTTAAGAAACTGATTATTGTACATAATATAGGACATCTTCTTACACCCTGTGCAAAAATATTGACTTTAATGAACAGACACTTTGGTGATTCAATGGCAGGAAATAGCATCAGCACATAAAGATGCTCAAAAAACTGCTTAAAATAATGAAATCAATACTAATGGAGCACAGACAGATTTATCTATAGCTTGTTTTACTCAACTTAAAAAAAAGAATCTTATTTCTAAAGCCCTGTTTCTGACACAGCAAGGGAATTGTTCCTTTGTGCCAAGTGATCATTTGAATATCTAATGTCCACAAAATACTGAAAATACACACAGTTCAGTATGTAAGCGTACAGCTAGGATACCAAATTAGATTAAGCTATACATAGAATACATCTTTTCTGATGTAGGGTGGCCTCAGAAATTGCCTAGTTATGCTTTGTAGTAAATGTTCTGGAAGACTGCCAAGGCACTTCCAAACATTTCTGAGTTCACTTTTCCAAAGAACTCTTTTAAAAATCAATTAGTAGTGAAAGTCTTTCAAATGCAACTGTTTTAAAATGTCAAGCTTGTATTTCTCTTTTTTTCCTTGTTGGGCATCGATAACAATATTTTGAAACCTTTATATTAAATTGATCGTATTCTGTAATTAAGCTTGTAAAGAGAACAATATGTTCAGGGGGTTTAAAATGTATATAACACAAGATTCATTCTTTATCAGAAAAATAAATAAATAAGGGAGAGAGAGAGAGAGAGATGCTGTAATTTTCTTAAACAAGAATACCCAAGACGTCTGTATTGATCTCAGGATGATAAATGTTTTTATCAGTATAGGGCAACTGCAGAAAAAATAATACCCCATGTAGAAATTCCTGGATTGGAATATTTTAAAACCGTACTGCACACATGTTTTAGGAGATCAATTATAAGTATTGGAGAGGAAGATCGAGTTAGTGAGAGAGAGCAGGAAGATTACTACTTTATATTTTATTTATACAAATGTATAAAATGAACAAATGCAACAAATTCTCACCCAGGCTTTCCAATTAAAAGGATCTTTTCAAATCATGTAATTTATCATTGCTCTTTGCATCACAGTCAAGTAGATATTTTGGCTTTTCTGTGGTGTGAAACACATGACATAAGACAGACGTACCTTATTATGGAAAAGTTAAATGTATTTATCATACTTCTGTCACATATTTTGTTTTTACTGTTTTGTTCAGCTAATTACCCAAAAGGCTTACGTACATAGCAATGAATTGAAATCAGTTCTTTATGTGTAACACATTTATATTAATTGGTTTGTCCTTTCAAGTTGTGTTTATCTCTTCATTTCAATCACAGTTTCAAAGGTCACTCAGTTCCATTTATAAATCCAACATGACAGAGATTAGTAAAAGAAAAAAAGGAACTAAATGAGTGCATCATCACACAATCACACATCTCACAATTCATTCCTCATATTAATAAATAATACTGTCAAATGCTTACTGGTAAGTTTGTTTGCCATCATTAAAAATATTTCTGTCAAGATAAACTGTGCTGATTAAGTTATGTATTAAAAAATATTGAGGATCAGTGTATTACACTTTCATCCCCTGGACCCAAGCTTGACTGAAATCTGAATGTTTAAAAAATCATTCTATGTTCATGTATTAATAAAATTCACCACACAAAGCAATACTCTTTATGATGACTGCAGAACCAGTCACTATACCTCCAAAAGCCTCAAGATTAATTTCTAATATACACAAGAATCCTAATTATTTACTTGGCAATCTCAGAGAAGAACAGAAGATCTGATTGCATCAGTGAAATCAACCAGGGATGCTGTAAGGCTGAAGCAGCTAAAAAGGAATCTACAGTTATTAGTTCCACAAAGTTTCTCTGATGTATTTATTTTGGCTTAAGCTAAAAAGTAAATCAAAAGTTATATTCGAATGTATTTTTTTCCCTAAACAAGCAACCAATCACTAGATGTTGTGTTACATGTGTGAAAGAAATATACAAACTCTTCTTCTAATCAAGCCTTCTCTAAGGTAAGATTTTTTAAAAGTACCTAAGTGAGTTAGAAGTCTAAGTACCATTTTGAAAAGCAATGGGCATTTAGGAGCCTAAGTTTCATGGAAAGTCAATGATAGTGTCAGTTTCAAGGTATTCAGCCCTCTATAGTCATACAAAAGCTCTTTATCTTTTTTTTTTTAAGTGTCATGGGTTTTTTGTCCTCTGAACTGATGATGTCAGTGTGCAGCTTCTGTCAGTGAGAGGCACATCAGAGAGCGAGAGGGGTCAAAATGAATTTAAAAAATGGCAAGTGTACAGCACTGAAGAGTAGATCCAAAAAGGGCTCCCCTCCCCATGATGCCGTTCCCTTATAAAATGGGAATCTCATTGGTCAGCCAACCACCAGAACTTGAAAACAATGCTGGAAATTAACCAATGGCATTCTTCCTAAAAAAGAAGGGCAGCCACTGGCCAGTGGCCACTCTAACCTGTCTTTGGGTTAACTCTGAGCCCCTAGCCCTAACTGAAGTGAATGACCTAAAATGTGTACTGAATGCATCTGAAAACCCAAGAAAAGGAAAACATTTTGAAAATATAATTTATAAGGATTTTTTTCCTTAATGGCATTGGTAAAAAAACAAAAACAAAAACAAAAACCTAGAAAATGCCATAAGGAAGAGTATGTGAGGCCATGAAGTATCTAAAGCAATGCCAACAATCTGATTAAATTTTTCTTTATCTAGAATAACTTTTCTAGGTATTTTCAGTACTTTTTATATAAGGTCCATGAAAGAAATTGAGGGGGGAAATAGTCTATAAATAGCAAATTAGCAGATTTTACGATAACCAAAAATGCTTCTTTATAAAACTGTCAGCATTTTGTTCAGTCTGGACAAATCTTGGTTTTGATTTTAAAATACAAAATTCCTGTCATTCCTTTTTTAAGCCTGCTTTCCTATAGAGGCATTTTGATGACCTGACATGAGTTGTAGTGTTTTTAAAATTGTCAGAGGAGTGAAATATAATTATTTTACTTCTTCAAACTCTAATCGTTTACCCATACAAGCTTGGGAGTATAAATCACATGAGATCTCTTTTTAAAATGTAATGAGTTAACAAAGCTCATCAGCTCACATTTCTCTGCGCTTTGGTCTCAACTTTACAAAAAACTATCTTTGGTCTTTCTCTTTTTTTGTCCCTATGCAGATTACAACCCCCTAGCCCACAAATGACCCCAAGGAAGTAAGTACACTTCTTGGCTGAACAATTTATCAACAGCTTGAAGTGACAGGAATGGTGATTCAATCCCACATCTCGGCATATCAGATGTAGGCCACATTCTTCAGTCTGAGGAACCAGAGAGGAAAAGAGTCCCTGTCGCATTTGCCCTTTCATAGAGATGGAAATATTATTAGAAAGGACATAAACAGACTAATTAAATCACAGCAGTATGGCTGAGATGACAGCTGGTACAGCGTGTGACTGAGCCGATCCATATCTGTGAGCAGGAGGCACTTCACTTCCAATCCATTCGCTATTAGGTGCTCTCAGGCTTGCTGTGCAGACATTAAATAATAACATATCATTTCCAAGGCTAAAATGATTTAAAGAAATAAAAAGGCTTTCTAACTTAGAAATCTTTTGTGCAACAGCAAAAAGAAAAAAGAAAAAAAAGAAAAAAGGGGAGAAATCATTTACCATGTAGTTCTGTTTTTGCGATAAAGATGTAATAATGCCATTACCTTTCATCAGCAGGATCCTTGAAAATCAACACTCTTTGCTTATCATGCTGTGAAATACAAATAGAGCTAAAGGCATGGTCCACAAGGCACTGCTGCAGCTATATTAACTAACAGATCTGCCCTTTGTGAAAGAAACCGTATCCGTTTCATTAGTGCAGACTCTAATTCAAAACTGTTGAAAATGAACTGCACATACTGTTTTAATAACAACATTCCTAGTCGTTATCAAACTAGTAATTCTTTCAGCACTGAATAAATGTAAGGGTCCGTGTTTCCATTATGACCTGCTGTTAAAGAAAACCATGCTAAAATCCTTTCTATTCCCTCCTGTCTGGCATGTCAAGAATCACTATTGTCTCTATCTTCACTGTCAAAAATACACAGAGATATTTTTCAAGGTATTGTCACTTTACTTCATATTAAATTATTCAATGACTTTTTTTATCATTTTGATCAATTCATATGCTATTAAGATATCAGTCGGGTGAGCTGTGCAAAAATGTGCTTTTCTCACCTGGCTACAAAGTCACAATGCTGCACTTCACAAGGAGAACATTCACTTGAAATGCAATTTTCTATGAAAAGTACAATGTTCACCCAGACACGAACAGCCAAATTCAGTGTAAAGATTTAATTGTTTCTGCAACATAAAAAACTGCATGAGGCTGTGCAAAACCTGGATTTTTCAGAGATCATGTAGCCTCCTCTCTGGCTTGCACAGAACAGTAGGTAGACAGTGTTCAGGGATTTTTTTCTATTTAATCTAGTCCTAATACAACATTTGTGTACTTCATGAGTGACACCCTCTCACATGAGGCTATAACAAAACACTGATCAGCACTTACACTGTATGAACGTTTATGTAGACATTAAAAAATTGGCCCCTGCTTCTGCCTCGGCACAGAAGAACATAAGAGCTGCCATACTGGGTCAAACCATTGTTTCTCATGCCCAGTATCCTGTCTCTGACAATGGCCCACACCAGAGCTTCAAGGGGATTGTAGAGAACAGGGCAATTACGGCTTCCATCTCTGACTTCCACTCCCAGCTTCTGACAGTGAGAGGTTTAAGATCTCCCTGAGCATGGGGTTACATCCCTGATCATCTTGGCTATTAGCCACGGATGGACCTATCCCCCATAACTTTTATTTTTTGAACCCAGTTATCCTTCTGGCTATCAAATGGCACTGAATTCAACAGATTAGTTGTGAATTGTGTGAAGACATACTTCCTCCTGTCTGTATTAAATCTATTGTTTATTAACAAATCAGTTGACCCCTGTTTTTTATATTGTGGGAAAGTGTAAATAATACTTCTCTACTCACTATTCCCACACCATTCGTGATTTGATAGACTTCTATCACAACACCCTTAGTCATCTCTTTTCTAAATTGAATAACCCTAATCTTTTCAATCTCTCATTGTATGGAAGCTACTCCATACCCTTGACCATCTTTGTTGCCCTTCTCTGAACCTTTTCCAGTTCCACTATATCAGGGGTGGGCAAACTTTTTAGCCCGAGGGGCCACATCTGGGAATAGAAATTGTATGGCAGGCCATGAATGTTCACAAAATTGGGCTTGGGGTGCGAGAGGGGGTGAGGGCTCTGGTTGGGGGTGGGGGCTCCGGGCTGGGGTCAGAAATGAGGAGTTCAGGGTGCAAGAGGGGGCTCCAGGCATGGGGTTGGGGTGCAGGAAGGGGTGCGGGCTCTGGTTGGGGGTGTGGGCTCTGGGGTGGGGATGAGGATGAGGGGCTTGGAGTGCAGGAGGGTGCTCCAGGCTGGGATCGAGGGATACAAAAGGGCAGGAGGGGGATCAGGGCTGGAACAGCGGGTTGGGGTGTGGGGAGAGGGCTCCAGCTGGGGGTGTGGGTTCTGGCGTGGGGCTAGGGATGAGAGGTTTGGGGTGCAGGAGGGTGCTCTGGGCTAGGATTGAGGGGTTGGAGGGCAGGAGGGGGATCAAGGCTGGGGTAGGAGGTTGGGGCATGGGGGGGAGGCTCAGGGGTGCAGGCTCTGGTGGCGCTTATCTCAAGCATTTCCCAGAAGCAGTGGCATGTCCCTTCTCCGGTTCCTATGCAGAGGCATGGCCAGTAGGCTCTACATGCTGCCCCATCTGCAGGCACCACTTCTGCAGCTCCCACTGGCCGCAGTTCCCAGCCAATGGGAGCTGTGGGAGCAGCGCTTGGGGTGGGTGCGGCATGCAGAGCGGAGCCCCTTGGTGGAGCCCCTACACATAGGAGCCCGAGAGGGGCCATGCCGCTACTTCCAGGAGTTGTGTGGAGCGGCCCCCGACCCTGCTCCCCAGCCGGAGTGCCGGAGTAGGGTAAACCCCAGATCCTGCTCCCCAGCGGGAGCTCAAGGACCAGATTAAAACAGCTGGTGGGCCGGATCTAGCCTGTGGGCCATAGTTTGCTCGCCCCTGCACTATGTCCTTTCTGTGATGAGGCTACCAAGATTGGACACAGAATTCAACATGTGGATGCATGATGGACTTGCATAGTGGTTTTATGATATTTTTCTGTCTTATTTTTATCCTTTTCCTAATAGCTCCTATACTGTTAGCCTTTTAGATCTCTGTTATGCATTGAGTGGACGTTTTCAGAGAACTATGCACAGTGACTCCAAGATCGCTTCCTTGAGTGTTACTGGCTAATTTAGAACCCATCACTATACATGTGCAGTTAGGATTATTTTTTCCAATGTGCATTACTTTGCACTTATCAGTATAGAATTTCATCTGCCATTTTGTTGCCCAGTCACCCAGTTTAGTTAGATCTCTCTTTAACTCCTCACCATCTGCTTTGGACTTAATGATCTTGAATAAATTTGCCATTACACTGCTCACTCCTTTTTCCAGATCAGTTATGAATATGTTGAACAGCACGGGTTCCAGTGCTTTCGGGGACCCTGCTATTTACCTCTCTCCACTGTGAAAACTGACCATTTATTCCTACCTTCTGTTTCCTATCTTTCAACAAGTTATTGATCCAGGAAAGGATCTTCCCTGTTATCCCATGGCTACTTAGTTTCCTTAAGAGGCTTTGGTGAGGAACCTTGTCAAAGGCTTTCTGAAAATCCAAGTACACTATATTGACTGGATCATCCTAATCCATCTGCTTACTGACTCCCTCGAAGAATTCATTAAAATTAATGAGGCATGACTTCCCTTTACAAATGGCATGTTGACTCTTCCCCAACAAATAGTAATTATCTATGTGACTGATAATTCTGTTCTTTACTTCAGTTTCTATCAATATGCCTCATGCATTGGTCTGTAATTGCCAGGATCTCCTCTAGATCCTTTTTTTTTTTTAAATCAGCATCTGGTACAAAGGCTGATTCCAAAGACAGGCACCAGACTACAGGACTATGTTTCTGTGATCCTCCCAGGTAGTTCCAGTACTTGGAGAGGTCTCATTCTGGCTGCACATCAGGCATGGGCTGATTTGTCAGGCTCTACATGAGTGTACAACTGGCAAATTTAAAGTTGACGTCCTCACAAGACTAACCCAGAGGAATGTGTGACCAGAGGTGTATTTGGATTGTACACATGATGAACTGTCAGAAAGAGAAGATCTTCCATCTCACTACATTCCATCTTCTTTCTCATCTGTGGGTTTGCCTGCTTGGATTTAGGACCATTAGAATTGGGACTGGTTGGTTGGTTTTATATAGAGACATGCGACAAGGGAAAGACTGGGCTTTTTGATCATCACTGGGTTGCAAAGCATATATAGAAATAGGAAGGAACTTCTCTTACTGTGTAAAATTGCCTATTTCTGTTCAGGGTTTTTTGTTTTTGTTTCCCTCCCCTCACCACTTATTCTGTGCATATAAGTGGGCATTACATGGCTACTGAATGCTTGTCTACATATAAGTAGTTATTTTAGATTCTGACCAGAGACAAGACATCTAGCTATCCTGATTTGTCATCAGATTGATGATCTGAGAACTGTAAAAGCAGCAAAGAGTCCTGTGGCACCTTATAGACTAACAGATGTATTGGAGCATGAGCTTTCGTGGGTGAATCCGACTAAGTGGGTATTCACCCATGAAAGCTCATGCTCCAATACATCTGTTAGTCTATAAGGTGCCACAGGAGTCTTTGCTGCTTTTACAGATCCAGATTAACACGTCTAGCCCTCTGATCTGAGAACTGAATCCCAAATTCCAAGCTTGGACTAGGAAAAAGGGATAGAGCGAGCTACCACTGACATCCCTGATGCGAATAGGTCTTATACCTGGGCACAGATTTGTGGTATTCTTGCCACAATATCCAATTCTTTCTATTCACTTAGGGCAGCTGGGAAGAATTGTGGTTTCAGTGACCATTCCCTGGTTAGACAAGCACTGGGGTGCCTTTAGGTACGCTGAGGCTATGTTGATTTAATTAAGATGCTGGAGTTTTATGCTTAATAAAGTTGCCTTCAAGCCCAGTCAGGACCTATGTGTTTTATTCAGCACCATTTTGGTCATGGCACCCAGCAAGGAGAAAGTGTGTAATTTTATTTGAAATTATGTTTTTAATCATGTAGAAAGATATTTCTGCTCATTTTCCTATTTATGAAAGAATACTGAAATTCTATATTTCTTCAGTATTATATTTAAATTATAGTTTTTGGACATATATGTGTAGCATGTTTACATGTTGCAAACACACAAGAGAAGGATATTTTTATGATGGTAATTCAATTTGCATATGGTATAGGAATTTTCATTGGTCACCTACCCTAACAATACATGTTATTTTCTGGAATGAAACCAATATCCATGCAGTTTAGTGTCTTATTATTTCAAATGCATTTCCTACCTCAGATTTGTGAACCATGATCACAAACTAAAAGAAGATTTAGCAAATACAATTATTCAACTTAAATTTCTTAATACAGCATGCTCAAAAGATCATATTTACTTAATTATCCAGTCATCAGTGGCAATAAATAATATTGAAGCAAAAGCAAGTTGGTAGTTTAACATATTCAAATTATGATTCCAAGTTCCTTTATAAATAGGAAAATGACAAAAATTGCTGTAACAATAGGACATGTATAGTGAAAATGTAGAAAAAGAAAATTACCTAATAATTTATAGAGTCTTTGCATGGAGTTAGAAATAATACAAATACAATTCAACAATATAAATTACATATTTTTTTCTTATTGTCAAGAAGCGACACGTCTTCAAAATATTTTTACTCACTCCTGGAGTATTTTTAAATGAACTAAGGACAGCTGGAAGAGGAAAACAATTTTCATTTAGTGGCTTCTGTTTCTACATCTTTTGAAGCATATTACCACTTACAGTAAACCACACAGGTACAAGTGCTCTTTGAGGACTGATATATATTTACTGATATAGAATAAGAACAAAGCTTAAAATGCAAAGTTGACTTTTAAACAGTCTTCTGGGTGACAATATGAAATTTTCACTACTGTTTTCAACATAGGATTGTTGTTTATTTCTATTTTCATTGTGTGTCTCAGCCACAATTTTGTCACTTCTATATCACAGATTTGGGCAAAAACTATTAACGCATTCATGTCTTATTTCAGAAAATCCCAACTGCTGGCACTAAGGACTTAATCTAGATGAAGGTCTCACCTTTTTAATGTTATTGACTGTCCAGTGTGAAAGCACTGAGGCTCTGCTAATCTCTTTCATAAATTTGCTAGTTGCTGTTAAGTTTATAACATCAGACTGGCTGTCTTGTTTAGCAATTTAAAAAGTTGCAGTGAAAGGCACAGGAAGCAGATCCTGAAGCATTAGGAAACCCATGACTATTTTGAATGTCCTGCACTAGCAGATTAACAATCCTTTTAAGGCTTGACATTCAATATGACAATTCATTTTTCCACAGTACTGCCTTTTAAGACAAAAGACAATGTCTAGTGGCCTGGCTGCCACCAAATGATCTGTTTCTGGTACCTCTGTGCATTCCCAGGGAACAGCTTTATGAAAGCATTCCTTTTAACTTGAAATGTGATGTGTTCAACATCTAACACATGTCCTTAGGGCTATATGACTATCCCTTTGCTAGCACCTAGACAGCACTTTTCATCAAAGAGGTTTACAGAAGTAGAGACATATCATTGCCAAGCACTCATGATATCCTATGGCACTGAAGCAATTTTATAGGTATGGTCCTGTTCCTAAAACTTTATAGAGTATAGGGTGATTCTTATGTATCACATATTGAACATTGCCACATTATGGGGAAATTTTCTTTCAGAAATTGTATTTGTCTTGTTTTCAACTTTGCAAATGTCTAGTTTTTAGAAATTGTTTAAACTTCTGTCCACCTGAGAAATGTATTTAAGGCTTACAATTAAACACAGCAGAATATATACATATATATATTAATAAAAATGTAAAAAGGAAAAAAAAAGCTTTCAGTGTTCAAACTGTTAAGCAATAGTAAAATTCTTATGAACTAGTGATACTGTCATTGAACTGGAGACAGCTTTAGAACAAGCTTGCTCTGGCTTTTTCACCCTACAATTTGGAATCTGCTCGCAGTACTGCCAGCTTAACCAAAAAGGATTAACTCTCATATCCAACTGAGAACACAGATAATTCTCGGTAATTGGTAAAAAATGAAGATGAATGGGGCTGAGAGATAAGGAGCAATTAGCTCATCAGCAGTTACAGCTGTGCACTCAATCCGGATCCATCTCTTGAGTCTCGGCCCCTTTTAAAGAACCCAAGCAGAATAAGCATAGGACACCTCCTCCCCCCAAAATTGCTATACCTGCCCATCATTCCTCTCTCTTCCATTTTATTTCCTCACTGTACAAAGACACCTGTCATAGCATTCTTTGTAAATTACTACCTCTCCCAGGACCTGTGTCTACAGCCAATCTTCTTTTTAAACTTAAAAAAAAAAATCAGAAACCAAATGACTACTGTAGACACTCTTAAGTTCCCTGTCAATCGTTTCATTATAGCAGCATCATCTGTTTGAAAATATAAGCAATTCCCTCATCTAATTATAGAGAGGATTTGAGGTTCATTAACATTGCCAAGGCAGAGAATCAGATGTGCAACTGCAGAGCTGTGCTCAGTGGCCTGCATTCTCTGTTTCCTTTTATTTGCTTTCTCAAGGTCTCCGAGACTTTTTCCTGAAACCATAAAAGTAATTCTTTCCTTCAGAATAGACGTGTGTTTAGAGAAAGGAAATGACCGCATTTTGTACAGTTCTATTATTGGGAGAGGTCACTAGAGAAAAATAATTTCATCTCAATGTCTTTTCCACTCTTTTTGGAGAAGGGAAGGGATAATGTTAAGCAGGGCAACCGTTAATTTCAGGCAACAGATCTTGGCTTTCCTTACATGTGTCTCAGAGTTTAAATGTTGTAAGCTAATGTGGATAAAAAGGAAGCCTAGAATGTCAAGAGCCCCTCTTAATTTTCAACACATTTTGTGGTTGTTTATGGATTATTGTGCTAGCGAAGTGTAAAATACTGTCTTGTATTTCCTAATTGTGTTTAGAAACAGAGAACACCAAAGTCTTTATGATTGCTTCATTTCCTTAAAGAAATAATAGCAGGTTTTTTGGTATGATACAGTTTAAACAATGACATTTTCTTGGGACATCTGTTTTGAGATCACTTTTTGAATAGATATGAACTCATTTCCTACTAAGAAAGTAATTTACTATTGTTGATAGCTGTTTACAAGTTCCATGAGTCAGATATTAGCTAGTGGCAAAGGTCCTCTCAAATCCTTGGAGTATTCCCTAAACAGTGTACATAGTATTTTAATCATATAAAATGTTAAGGGAAGCAAATTAAAGGGACTTTTCCTACTAACTTACAGTAATTTGAGGCTAGCTCAGAGGAATTCTTTAAAATGTATTTACCTTTAAAGATTTCATTCCTTTTGCTACTCTTTGTTTATGAAGTATTACAGTAAGTGTTTAAAAACAATGAAACAATTGAGATGCTCACTGTACTTATATTTTTGGAGTATAAAGCCCAAATATACAATTTGTACATAATTTACTTGCATTAAAATAAAATTATTACTGATCATAATAACAGAAGATATGTTAATACAGAAAACAAACAGAAAAAAAACCATTTCAAGTCAATTTAATGTTTGACCTTGTGAATTTTCTTCTTTTAATCCTGCATTTATACGAGCATAATCCTAGAAGCAGTAGAGTTTTGAATGCTGGTTTATGTAGATAGTTCTTTAAACAAACAAACAAAAATTATCTGGCCTGCATGTTGTGTCTAGAGTTGCCACTAAAAAGAATCCAGGACATTTTTCCTTCTTATCTGCAACGTAGCTCATATCAGCCAACCTGTCACAAGACAGTACTTGATATAAACAAGAGATTGCAAAGACATCTCAGTAATCAATATTAGGATGGCTACAGTATGGAAGCTCCAACCACTGCATATCATTTGTCTCAGCATCTATTTCTATGACCAAATGAAGCATTAATTCAAATCATAAATCTATGGTGATTTAAATCTGGGAATGAGCACCTGCCTGCTTTAATGATTTATTTTGTACATTTCAGTAAGCAGGAGATTTGTCCATATGAACTGACAGGTCACCTTCAGATGCCAGTAGCAGACTGTTTATCACCATGCAGACTAGCATCTCATCTTAGCAAGTAAATATTAAACTAAAAGAATCCAATTGATTGTGGATGGGGGAGAAAGGCGTAGCTGCCATATATTTTACTCAGTGTGCTAATACCTCACTCTGATTCCTCCATGGTTCCTTATTTTTCTCCTAAAATGATAATTCTGGTGGGAGGATGCAAGCTCAAGGTTACCATGTAAAACTGAAGGATATAAAATAATTACTTATTAGTATCATTGACTTCCTTTAACTCCCTTTACTCGCTAGCCTTTTGGACATTGCTTCAAAGGACCAGTTAGTAAATTTGTGTAGTGCTGTGGATAACTGCAAAATATTCAGCCACAAAAATGACTTCTATAAGTCATATTAAGTGTCTGATTAAAACCAAAAAAGCAAGACAATTCCAAACTGAAACTAATTCAAATTGGGACTTCATGCTTAATTTGCCTTACTTTGCATAGGTACTGCAGGAGCCTGAGATCAAGGTATTATCCCCTCCATGTATACTAAATATGCTATAATAGCACAATATAATGGAACGAGTTAGTTTTGTTTAGCTTTAACCTTGAATTTCCTTGCTTTGATATGTGTTTGGTCAGGTGCGTCATGTACACTTAAAATGTAGACTGTGATCAAATTACTTTTGTTCATCTTTTATCCCTTCCCCCCCAAGCCCTCAATAATATGTTTAAAATGCAAGTTCAACCATATATATTGTAACTCACTAATAATGTATGTATCTAATACTCTCAATTAGTTCCAGATGTCTAGATAAACAAAATATTGACTAGATATGTAATGATAACATTTTAAAATATGCAGTATGGAGTGGAAATCCATCAACCTCATGAAGAAACTTGCACAAGTACAGACAGATATCATCTTCCTTTCCAAATGCAAACGGATGGACCTCATACTAAATGGACTGAAATGGACTGAAAAATCCATTGCTATCTACATACTGCACAGACCACAGTGAGAGATTATGCCATATACTATCAAAGAAACTGAGGAATCACCTGATCAGCATCCTATACAGCAAACAGGAAAACATCAAAAAAGAGCTCTCCAACCTGGAGGCTTTCATAAATAACCAACCTTCCACGCATATGGACTTTACTAAAATAAGACTGGAGATCTACATTAAACACTTCACCTCTCTACAAAGGAAAAAGGACCATAAGCTGTCTAAAATCCTACCTGCCACATGGGGCCACAACAGTGGTACCCCTAACTCACCCAGCATTATTGTCAATTTATCCAGCTACACACTCAACCCAGCAGAAGAGTCTGTCCTATCTCAGGGACTCTCTTTTTGCCCCACCACCCCGATGAACATGATACAGTTCTGCGGTGATCTGGAAGCCTACTTTCAGCATCTCTAACTCAAAGAATACTTTAAAGATAACACTGAACAGTGCACTGATACACAGTTACCCTCCCACCAACAGCACAAGAAGAAGAACTCCACATGGACTCCTCCTGAGAGCCAAAATGACAGTCTGAACCTATACATAGAATGCTTCCGCCGACGTACACAGGCAGAAATTCTAGAAAAACAACATTGCTTGCCTCATAACCTAAGTCGTGCAGAATGCAATGCCATCCACAGCCTCAGGAACAACCCTGACATTATAATCAAAGACGCTGATAAAGGAGGTGCTGTTGTCATCATAAACAGGTCTGACTACCAAAAGGAGGCTGCCAGACAACTCTCAAATACCAAATTCTACAGGGCACTTTCCTCAGATCCCACTGAGGAATATACTAAGAAACTGCACCATCTACTCAGGACACTCCCTACACTAATACAGGAACAAATCAACATACCCTTAAAGTCCAGACCAGGGTTATTCTATCTATTACCCAAGATCCACAAATCCAGAAATCCTGGATGCCCCATCATCTCGGGCATTGGCACTCTCACTGAAGGACTGTCTGGATATGTGGACTCTCTATTCAGACCCTATACCACCAGCACTCCCAGCAATCTCCGTGACACCACTGATTTTCTGAGAAAACTACAATGCACTGGTGATCTTCCAGAAAACACCATCCTAGCCAACATGGATGTGGAGGCTCTTTACACAAATATCCCACACACACATATGGAATACAAACTGTCAGGAACAGTATCCCTGATGATGCCACAGCACAACTGGTTGCTAAGCTATGTGACTTTATCCTCACGCACAATTATTTCAAATTTGGTGACAATATATACCTCCAGACCAGTGGCACTGCTATGGGCACACACATGGCCCCACAATATGCCAACATTTTTAGGGCTGACCTGGAACAACGCTTCCTCAGCTCTCGTCCACTCACGCCCCTTCTCTACCTATGCTACATTGATGACATCTTCATTATCTGGACCCATGAGAAGGAGACTCTGGAAGAATTCCACCACGATTTCAACACCACCAGCATCAACCTCAGACTGGACCAATCTACATTGGAGGTCCACTTCCTAGACACCACGGTACAAATAAGTGATGGTGACATTAACACCACCCTATACCGAAAACCCACCAAGCATTATGCCTACCTTCATACCTCCAGCTTCCATCCTGGACACACCACACGATCCATCATCTACAGCAAAGCGCTGCGGTACTACCACATTTGCTCCAACCCCTCAGGCAGAGACCAACACCTACAAGATTTTCACCAAGCATTCTCAAAACTATGATACCAGCATGAGGAAATAAGGAAACAAATCAACAGAGCCAGACGTGTACCCAGAAGCCTCCAGCTGCAAGACAAGCCCAAGAAAGAAACCAACAGACTACTACGGGCTATCACCTACAGTCCTCAGCTAAAAACTCTCCAACGCATCATCAGTGATCTACAACCCATCCTGGACGACGATCTCTCACTTTCACAGGCCTTGGGAGGCAGGCCAGTCCTCTCCCACAGACAACCCACCAACCTTAAGTGTATTCTCACCAGCAAGCACACACCGCACCATAGTAACTCTAACTCAGGAACCAATCCATGCAACAAACCTCGATGCCAACTCTGCCCACATATTTACACCATCACAAGACCTAACCAGATCAGCCACACCATCACCAGTTCATTCACTTGCACGTCCACCAATGTAATATACACCGTCATGTGCCAGCAATGCCCCTCTGCTATGTACATCGGCCAAACTGGACAATCCCTATGTAAAAGGATAAATGGACACAAGTCAGATATTAGGAATGGCAATATACAAAAACCTGTAGGAGAACACTTCAACCTCCCTGGACACACAGTAGCAGATTTAAACGTAGCCATCCTGCAGCAAAAAAGCTTCAGGACCAAACTTCAAAGAGAAACTGCTGAACTTCAGTTCATCTGCAAATTTGACACCATCAGCTCAGGATTAAACAAAGACTGTGAATGGCTAGCCAACTAGAAAAGCAGTTTCTCCTCCTGTGGTGTTCACACCTCAACTGCTAGAAGAGGGCCTCATCCTCCCTGATTGAACTAACCTCGTTATCTCTAGACTGATTCTTGCCTGCATATTTATACCTGCCTCTAGAAATTTCCACTACATGCGTCTGATGAAGCGGGTGTTCACCCACGAAAGCTTATGCTCCAATATGTCTGTTAGTCGATAAGGTGTCACAGGACTTTTTGTCGCATTTTAAAATACAGGTTCTGGTTATAATAGGAGAGATTTTCAAGGCAACTAAGCACCTAATTCCCACTGATAGTCAATCTGAGTTAGACTACTGCATTCCATTTGTGCCTCTAAAAGTTTCCATCAGTAGCTATAATAGTTCTGCTGAAGTCTGCTTGATATTTCTTAGCATAGCATCCATCTAGGAGCATCCATCAGGCCAGGGCAACTATCATTGACAAAAAAGTATAATGGGTATTTTTAAGCCATTATGGTTTATTCTGATGACCTAGTTATTTTTTTTATCTGTAACTGATTGATCTAGTATAATTCCTAGTTTTTATTTCTATAAATCCATAAGTGTATGTGATGCTATACACTAGGTAAGCCATGCTAAACACTAAACAAAGTCCTGAACCAAGAGGCCCTGAGCTGGTATAATATAGCAGATGATAGTATACTAGGCATACTGCATTCACAGAGATTTTCTTGAAGACATGGGAGAAATTAGAATGTTACTATTCATTGCAACAAGGTTGAGGAAGAGTTTCATTCAGTACTTAGGTAATGCTGAGTGGCTAGCAAGTGTAACCCCCACATCTCTTTGGTGTGGTGTTCTGTCCCATCTAGTGGCACCAAGACCACCTAGAGAGAGTGATTAATGCATTTGCTCTACAGCCTTACCTAACAGCCATGTGGCTTTTAGCTCATGCGGTAGAGACTCATGCATTAAGCTCCGGAGTCCCCGGTTCAATCCTGCCCACCAACGACCGGGGTGTCTCGGCATTACACAAGCATTCAAAAAATGGCAGTTAAAAGCCTTACTTTACATAGGTGGCTAAACTGCAGCTCGTGAGCCACATGCAGTTCTTTTACAGTTAAAGTGTGGTTCATGGAACCCCCCACGTCAGCCCATTCTCCACCTACCAGACTGGGGGAGGGGAAGTTTGGGGCTTCTGCCTTGCAGCAAGGTGGTTGGACTAGGGGCTTCTGTCCAGTGGGGAGGGGGTCTAGGGGCTTTCCCCCACAAGAGGCACCTGACAGGGCTTGGGGCTTCAGCCGCACTCTTGCTGAAGCCCTGAGCACTGGCAGGCGCCTCCCGTGGGGCTGTAGCGCCAAGCCCCACCACTTTGCAGCAGGGCAGAAGCTTCAAGGGGGGGCACCCGGCTCTCGAACTCCTGAAGATTATCATATGCATCTGGGAGGATCAGTAAGTTTGACCACCACTGCTTTACATATACAGTAGTACATATTTACTATAGAAATAACTTGACTGTACTTATGAATTGATCACTTTTGATTATCATACTAAAAGTCTATAAATTATGCTTCCATATTTGCTAGTTTTGAGGTATAAAAACAATTCATTTTTTAATCCAAAATCATCTCCTTAACTCCTGTCCCACAGAAGCTGTATTCTATTTACATTGTTAGCTATTACTAACCTCTACAGTGCCATAGGCATACAAGCACTTTGTCTCTAGAACTGCTAAACAGGATTAGTCCCATAGCATAATATTTGAATGTACTACTTCATATAATGTATGCATCTGAGTCTTGCATTCAAGATCCACACGTTTCTACATCCATTACTGCCTCTTCATCCTGCCAGCTGCTAATGCTACTTTCACATTCTTCCTCACTGCCCCATTTTCCTCTGCTTCTCTGAGGGCCACTTGCTCTTCCCAATTCACTGTTGCATCTCCCCTGCTTTCAAATTTCTGCTACTGCCTTCCTCTTACTCACCCCTGACTTCCTGCCAAGAAGACAGGTTGTTTTTTTCCCTCCCTTCAGTTCTGGTCATTGCTGGTATTTCAGTAGCTAGGGGCCTCCTTCTTCACTGTCCTGGAGAAGCTTTCCAAAGTGCTGTGGTGGTTTTTCTCTGCTCCTAGAGCAGCTCTTGATTGAAAAAAAACCCTGACACTCTCTTGATAGGAATTTTCAAGTATACGTTTTGTTGTTGTTTAAAAAAAATGGCCAGAGTGTTTTGGCACTGCAGTCCCCATTTGATCTATATTTATATAAGTAGACTATAAGTACATGCAGAAATATACAGAAACAGTAATCACTTACTTTTTTTTTAATGAAAGAAATGCCCCTCCCCTGAAATCAACAGGGGGTGAAGCTTTGATCCACCTGCAGTAGAAGTATGCCGTGCCGAAAGAGGGGATATGAGAAAGCACGCATAGCTGGATGCTCCCGTCTTGGGTCCACCATCTTGCCATTGGCTGGAGATGGGGGACAAGTGTAGCCTATTGGCTCTTGTGGGCTTCCCTAGGCTCTTCAAAAGACTCTTGATCTGGATAGCAGCCATTTTTATGTATTGTTAGACAATTATTTATCCTTAAGAGTAATCTCAAAAGGTATGAAGAATATGGGGAGGGGAAAGGAATGTACTGAATCGTCAAGAGCCATTTTATTTCTAAATATGCTTATCCTGAGTATAGTATTCTGAACATACATTTTAGTCACTGAATTACTACTGCTGAGTTATCTTGTTAGTACTGTCTCAACCTGATAAAAGGAGTCAGTTCAATAAAGAGGCATAACAAACCATTTTATTGCAAAAGAAACATGCATATGATTTAATCAACAAAAAAAGTAAGTCTAGCTTTGAAGTGTGTTTTATCAAAACAAACTCGCCAGAGAAATGCATATAATGTATTGGAACAATTCCTTTTTCGAAAGAACAGAAGTTGATGATAATTGTTTAAGAAACCGAAAAAACTCATTTTACAACGTTTTAAGAATGTGTTTATTAAAGGAGATTAATTGTAAAGCATGGTAGTAGTTTATTGGGTAGATATGTTTTCCTTATGTCACAGGGCACCTGAAACTGTGAATTATTTTGCTTTCAAGCAACTGTTCAGAATTACCTAAAGTCGATACCCAGTAGAGTGAGTAGGAGACATGGTTAAATTTCGCTCTGACACCTTCATCTGTCACCATACCTGTACTTTGAAAAATGAACTCTTAGCAATCAAAGTGCTTTCTTTCATGGAAAATATTAACTGGGGTCTGAAGTAGCATCTCATAAAAGAAAGGATGTTCTTATAATAGTAACAACAATGCTGAGTGCTCCTGTAAAGGTCAGCTACAAAATATAGCTAAACATGAACAAAAGTGGCCTGCAAATGTGCCAAATGTTCCTAAAATCAAAGGTTTAATGGTCCGGGGAGGAGGGGGAGAAAGGGTATCATTGTAGTAAGCTATTGATACATTACTGGCATGTATGTATGTATGTAATGTGCACTTCCAAAACTTACCAACACTTGAATTCAGATCTCCATTCTCAGACTCTGCTCCATGTTGGTTATTACTGGCATGATAGTTGGACATAGCTTCTAATTTGATTTTTTTCACTTTCATTGCTTCTGCTATGGCTGCATTGGTAGCAGCTGCTGCTGCTGCAGCTGCTGCTGTCAGACCTACAAAGAAATATGAATGAAACTTAATATACATTATACTATGACTCTTCATTAGTGTAGGGCTTGAAACTGTTACTCTTCCTTCATCATTTACTACATAATTAGCAGAGGATAATACTGAATAATATCCATCCTTATTTGCTTAGGAGACTGTTTACTTTTTAATGTAAAAGGCATAACATACTATGTAAATAGTTACTTATATACACGTGAATTCACAAAATTGGTCTCTAATTGCTTTAGTCAGAATACAACTGCAGCTACAAACATACCCATTTAGAAGCCTAACTTCACCAACAAACCAAGTATTTAGGTGCAAATGTGAATGTAAATAAATATACCTGCAATAAACTGTGGATTCAAAACTACACTTGAAACACTGGAGGACAAGCTAAAAATTAGGGCCATAGAGTTTGAATAGCATATTCATGACTAATAAGTTATATTCACAATTAAGCCATTCTCCCTGAGCTCACATAAAATTCCAAATTACTCTAGCAGAATAAATGGGGCATACTAAAACAGCCATCGCTTTCTTAAAGGAAAGGTTAGCTATTTAGATCATAGGAAAAAATATATAATTATTTACAATCCTACAAGCAGGCTTAGACCTCAAGGCATCTACCAGAGATACCTCACACAAAGTGTGTAACTCCTTTAATTTCCAAGCCACCCTCCTGCATCCCAAATTCTCCATCTCCAGACAAAATCTCTGCATCTAGCTGTATTTGTGAAACACTGTATTGTAATAATGAGCTGGTACTGATACTGTCAAGAATGATTGGTAGAACTGCCCAATTTGCTTTCACCACACTACATTCAGCCTTTGTCCAGTGCCCTGAGTATGGGGCAGTGCATAGCTGTGTCATGCCATGAGAAGCCCAGGGGAGAAATTTTAATTCACAGACTCACAGTTCCCTTCCTGTTCCCCTCTTGCTTCTGCAAAGAGAGAATTTTGCTACAGCCCTCTACCAGTGGCAGCATGCTTACAGTTGTTTTGCACCAGCCCCCTTCTTCTGTGTAGTATGTTGGGGAGCGGTGGCAGGCACAGCTCTGTCCACTCCTTACACCTCTCCATGTATCTGGTTTCTCTCAAACCCACCCTGGACCTAATAGGCAGAGATGGGGGTCTTACTCCCCCTTAGCAAAGCAGGGTTGGGTTTAGGATCCCAGCACCTGGAAACAAGTGATGAGGGCAAAATCTCAGTTTTTCTTTCCTGGATGCAAAGAAAAGCATCCAAGTTTAACTAGTACAGTGATGGCTGCCTGAGTCTGCAGACAGCCTTAAACTATTTCTCTCAGGTGTGAACTACTTCACACACCTCAAAAGGTGCTGTCATCACTGCTGTTTCTGATGAGGGGTCTCTTAATGCCTCCAAGTGTTGGTGGAATTATAAATTACACTATAATTACTTTCTGTATAGTTATATCAATATTAGTTACACAATTGCTATTCAGGCAGTGGGAAAGAGTGCAAATGTCAAATATCAAAGAACAAGGTGAACAGACATAAACCTGTTTTAATATTTACTACTACTATGAAGCTTGCATGTTCAGATCTGACTAATACAATAACATGGATGCTTTTCAATGATTTTTTTTTTATCTTAGAGGAAGGATATGAAGTTATACATTACACAGATTTGGTTACAGTTCCTAAATTAAGCCACAAAAAAGGGATGATGCACCTCTGAACTTACATTTGTATCCTGTGTTTGTTATACAGCGCAGAATCGCACACTTCCTTTTTCTTAATACCATGGTCAAGCTATAGCTAGTGTCTTTAAAGAAAAGTGCTTTACCAAAAAATGAAAATTTTCTTTTGCATCAGAATATCCCAATATGCAACCCTATTCTCTTCCAGTGCTATTCTCTAGAACTGGTCAAGGCTTTTGTATGAGGACTAGAAATCTCAAACACATACTGTTGAGCTATTAAACTGATGTTATCAAAACTCTGCTTTTGGTCATATTTTTCTCTTAAAAAGGGGGAAAAATAAAGACAGAAATTGAACTCCTATATTCATTCTCTCTCTTACATAATTGCACAGCTGACTGATACAGGAACACTTTGCTAATTTTAAGCATGAACCTGCTACCGAGTCAAATTCACTTCACCCATGTAAACCCCAAAATACCAGGTTAATGCAGACGAATGCACAGGGTTCACATGGGGGGGAACACACTAAACTGAGGATAGTGCTCAAGACTGCAGCACAGTCTGTCCCCTAAGTAATTCCACTCTAGCACAACTACTCCTGTGCTGTCACTCTGCTCTCCACACCTCTCATAACCACAATATGAGACATAAGTGGCATGCAAGATCGTGAGCCAGCCATCTGCACCATGATGTATTCCGACCACTGTTACAAGACAAGGTCTCTCCCCAACAGAGAGCCCTATTTATCTCAAGTCCTCTCCAGAGATGACTCTCAAATGTACTGTAAAGGGCAGAGAGTACAATTCTGCAAAATAGCAGCTACTATTCCATTGTTTGATATTCTGAAAATATGATTCAAGCTGAGTCAAGAAATGTCTTAAATTGTTGTTTAACTCTCCCCACCCCCACCAAACTAAACAGTATCACTACTGTCTTACATCAAGCTGCCTGGGAATTTCCTAGCCATGCAGAGATTAAAGTAATGGTACAGTATAGTACTTCCGCATTTTTCGTTATGGAAATTGCATCTCCAAAAATTAAATGACCAAATGTCACCTTTAAACACAATTTAAAATGGAAAAGAACTATATTGGATATTCAATAGCTCAGAAAATAAGTTACTTTAGTCTCTGTTAATATTTGTTTGAAAAGTTAAAGAAACATGTCAAAATACTCAATAGACTCCAGTCAATGGCAATTATCATTAATATTCTAAAATTGATAAGCTGTTTATGTCTGGCATTCTTCCTGCTGATTATTCAGTAAGACAGGCAGCTTTATAACTATCTCATCACTCCACCGTCACACAAATTTCATCGACAGTGCTCATGCACAGCTATTAGCAATATGAATCTAACCATTACAAGAGGGAGGAAAATCGAACATGTGGCATTAATACGCAGTCCTGGTTCCTAACCATCTGATAGGCAGATGGTGTAAAGCGGATTCTCCAGCTGAAATGAAGGGGGACATCATTTAAAACCTTGTTTGCATTCTAACTGATATCAGTGCCATATTGATATACATGATACATCATGGCAGGATTTGAACAATCTAGTTTGTTTCAGTCATAAATGTTTACAGCCTTGTTTTTTATCTTTAGAAGCATGTTTTGAAGAGCATATTTTTAATTTATGAAACCTATTGTTTACTTCTGTTGAACCAGAAGATTAGCAAGGAGCAGGAATATTAAATTACCACAACCACAGCAATATAACTAAGATGGATGAATAAAGTATGTTTTTTTCAATAAAAGATGTTAGCAAAGGAATTAAAAAATTAGCCTAGACATTTTATGCATTAAATACATTTATTCATTTAAACCTTCTAGCTTTTTTTCCCATGAGACATACTTAGAAGTTTAATGCTTTACACAGCTATTCATTTAAAGCTCTCACTGTGTGCAATTAATCTTGTCCAACAATTTAATTCAAAAAGCAAAACATCAAAAAGTAAAGTTCAATTCAACATTCATGGTCCTGAAGTAATCTTCTTGCTCCTGACAGTTCCTATAGACTCATCGGCAAAAGTCTGTTCAAGGTGTCGTGTAAGAGCTTTGTGAGCTTGAATTATAACTCAATTGAAAGCTCTGCAAGCCTCAGTAGGAACTCATGTCTTAACTTCAGCTAGAAGCAGACCACCAAAAGAAACAGTGTGAATGATCTCTTTCTGCAAAGCCCTTCTCCCTTCTGCCACTCAAATGCTGATCATCCATACAATTTTATGTTCTTGCAATCATACGTATTTTAAAATAAACATATTTGGGAAGAGCTACATTCCAATAATGACACAGTTTGTAATTGCTGTCATAATTGTACAATGTGCTTTAAAAACATAATAGTAAATTTAAATGCAATTTGAATTTTTACTCCATACCGATGCCAACGCTATTTGGAAAATCTCTTACCTAAGTGGGGTCTGGAAACTGAGAAATTAGCTGCAATGTTTATTTGTATTATTAACTAATTAGACCATCTTTGGAAGAAATAATTGCCAATTCCTGGTCTCTGGGGAAACACATTGTAATCTCCCTCAGTGTTCTTTGCTGGTTTAGAACAGCAATTCACAGGACTGGACAAAAGGGGCAGGTGCAGAAATTTAAATAGTCGTATTTGGCACATGGATCTTACAAGCAAAGGTTATGGAACAATGCAGACAGTCACTAAGGTTTCACAGAGAGGAGTATCAGAGAACACCTTTTTTTTTTTTTTTCCCCAAAACTCAAGCACAGGGCTGGAAAGGATCCATTTGACATGCAGGATTGGTACCTGATTGCAAGAGACATGTTTTGTCATTGGGTGAAAAAGAAAAGTATCGCTTAGTGAAAGCTCTATCTTCAGCTCAGAAAAAGGAAGCCATGGAGTCACAGCACATTCTACAATCTGGTGTCCGGCATTTGTCAGCACTTGGGGCATTAGGGATTTGATGTGCTGTGCAACTGCTAGGCCGCTTTGGCCTGTTGGGTGTTCGTAGCTGTTCAATATCTTAACCAAGATGCTTTTTAGTGCCTTTACCAAATATAATCAGCAGCATTTTCCTGCCAAATTCTGGTCTCATTTATACCCAGGTAACTCCACAGAAGTCAGCAGAGTTTCATGGGTGTAAACAAGACCAAAATTTGGCCTATTACATGTGGGACTCCAGGGCACAGAAATGAATGAAGCAAGCCAAAGATTTCAGAATCACTTCTTCCTGGCAGGAGACCTTAGAAAAGCAGTTTACCTTCCCTAGCAAGATGCTCAGGAGAACAACCCACTGTGCCGGTAAGCAGACATGCCAAACCCGCAAAAAAATGCAGAAATCAGGCTTGTGTTTGGCTTAATTGGCTTGTGAGTTGCTTGTTGGCTAGTTTTTGGCTTGTTGGGCTTGTAGCTTGTTGCTTGTTGTAGCTCACGGGTCGGCAACCTCTGGCACGCGGCTTGCCAAGGTAAGCACCCTGGTGGGCCAGGCCAGTTTGTTTATCTGCCGCGTCAGCAGGTTCGGCCGACCGCAGCTCCCACTGGCCTTGGTTCGCCGTCCCAAGCCAATGGGGGCGGTGGGAAGCCATGGCCAGTACATCCCTCGGCCCGCAGCGCTTCCCGCAGCCCCCACTGGCCTGGGACAGCAAACCGCGGATTGGCCGAACCTGCCGATGTGGCAGGTAAACAAACTGGCTCGGCCTGCCAGGTGCTTACCCTGGCGAGCCACATGCCAGAGGTTGCCGACCCCTGTTGTAGCTTGTTGCTTTTTTTTTATCAGCTTTCGGCAAGCAGGGCAAGGTGCAATCCGGGGCAAAGGGGGGAAGAGAGTCAGGGGTGCACAGCGGGTCCACCACAGTCCCAGACTGCACGCCGTGGGGATCTAGTCACCTAGAGTGTTGGGGTTCTTAGGGATTGGCTTGGTTTGACCTTGTTTTAAAATGGGATTAGCTTGATTTCTGGCTTCTTGTGAAAGTTGACAACCGTGCTGGCAAGTTTATTCAAGAGTATCCAAGTTGATACCAGTGATGATGTCTGACACAGGCTACTGCCCTCCCACATGTGCTCCTACCTGCTTAGGAAGGATTTATCCAAATTCTAGTTTTGGCAATGTCAGCAGTTTAGAACAAATCAAATCAGTAAAAAAATACAAGGACTGTATGTACACACACTGTATTCATCCGAGTAGTCCTCGCACACGTACTTCCAGCGAACTCAGTGGGACTACTAGTGAAAACACTATTTGGATGACTAAGGATTCCAGAGTGAAGCCCTAAAGTTATAACTGACAACTGACTCAAACAGACATACAGCACAGCAATACAGATTTGTTTATGGATGTTTACAGAATTATATGGGGAAAACTTGAAATACTGTTTCTATTATAAAAAACAGGTAAATGAATTGTGTAATTGTTGGTGTCTCTTCTTTAATTACATGACCCTTTCAATCTGCTGATTGCAAAGGTTTCTTTTGGGGGTTTGTTTGTTTGTCTGCTTTTTAGTTTACACCCAATGTTTGTATGTTTTCATTTAGCATTTTCACACCACCTCACTTTGGGCAACACAGAACAAGTAAAAAGCTAAAAAGCCAAAAAGCCTCAGGAACAGTGGTAGTTTTGCCTCAGTAAGAAATACAGGACTTAAGTCTATGGACTTGATCCTGAGCTTACTGTAGTTAATGGCAAAGCTCCCATTGACTTCAATGGTGCAGGTTGAGGCTCTAAGGATACATCTACACAGTGAGCTGCAGCCCATAACAGCAAGCCTCAGAGCCCGGGTCAACAGACTTGGGCTCCCAGGGCTTATGCTGCGATGCTAAAAACAGCTCTGTAGACATTGTGGCTTGAGCTGGAGCTCAGGCTCTGAAGCTTGAGCCTGAGTTCCAGTCAGAGTCTCAATGTCTACACAGTGCTGTAGCACAAACCTGCAAGCCCGAATCTATTAACCCAGGCTCCGAGACACACTGACACTCACTGTATAGACATACCAAGTGACCTATTATCCCAATCCCAGCTGAAGAGCACGGAAATTTTTCCACTGATTTTGAATAAAGCAGGATCAGAAACTTAGGCTCTTATGTTCTGTGATGGCGGATACTTAAATCAATGGGGTATCCGCACTAGGACAAGGGTCTGGCTACACAGAACAATCTGCAGAATGGGAAGCCTTAGATTGTACCCAAAAGTTCTGTTAAAATACATTAAATCTCAGCAGAAGGTTTTTTTTTTCCCCAATTCAAATTATTTAGGCAATTGGTTGGAATTTAAGAGTAACCCACACTTCTTTTTTTTGTTAAACATTATGGATCAGTCCAACCTAACCCAATAGTTTTTGCACACCGAAAACTCCCATAACTACAATTTCTGAGTGATCAAGGAATTCTCCATCAGATTTTATAACTGTACATTCCCCCTTTTGGATTTACATTTCTTACTGCTCATCCAATCTGTTTTCAAACAGTTAAAAATGATTGCTGTAGTAATTAGAGGGTAACGATGACTAAAAGGTTAATAATTAGTATCTCACTTAAATTTCCACATCAAGTGTTTAGAGAGATTCAATCAATTGTTAAAATTCTACAAATTGGAGGCCAATTCTCATCTTGCATACACTGAAGTAACTCAGTGAAGTAATCAGACTTAAAAAATTGCTGTAAGCGAGATGAGAATCAGGCCATCTGTTTTTAAGCACATCTAATCAAGTTTTTCCTGTAACTATATTTAAGTTGCATTATGAATTTTGATGCATGGCTAATGCATTTAAAACAAACAAATAATGCAGAAAAGAGTTAAATGTCAACAACTAGGCTTCAAGATTTCAAATCCCCTTTTGCTTTTAGTCATCAAGCGTCCAAACAATTAGTACTACTACTACTATAGAGAAATAGATAATTTTAATTTAGAAATTAGTAGTTACCACTTTAAAGGCCAACTTTGTCCCATCCAGAAATCCTTGTAGAAGGATATAGGGGATTTTGCTTGAAAATAGTCAGGAGAGCATGTATATGTCTTTTAATAAAATTAATAGAAATGTTAAGATTTCATTACTTGATCTGAGATCTTTATATAGCTCTTGCTGTTCATTTGTTAAAAATAAGAGCTGCTCAGAGACAAAATAAATTATTCAGCAAATAAAGTGAAAACCTAATTCCCTCATCAGTAGTATATTCCATTTACAGAATCAATGGGCAGTAATTCCCCAAAATTGTTCAGTTTTGTGATTTCATTCATTTGTATTCTTAAAGTTGAAGGTGAAATCATCAATTACAATACCATAATAAATACTGAAGGCTTTCAGCTTTAACAATTTTTTTTTTTTGCAATCTGTGAACTTGATTTTAGTTCAAAGTATTTTTTGGCAGAATTAACCAATATAGCGTAGATGTGCTGACCTAACTGTTACTGAATTTTCTTAGAACATTTTGAAATACTGCTGAAGTGCATACAGAATCAAAACAATACAATTAAGTGAGAACATTTTTTTTCTTAAACAACAGTCATCTCTTCAAAAGCAATAGGTTCTCAGTCCTCATTCAATCTGTTGCATTATTCATTTCATGTGCAACCTCATGCCGGACCATAAATTGTTACTTTATCTAATCAAAGGAGACTTAACTCTACAGAAGGTCAAAGGTTTAATTTTGTGAAGTATTATCTTACGCTATGAGTTTAACTGAAAAATAGAAGAAGAAAAACAGCCAAGAAACTGGTAATAAATGAACCTTTATTGCCTCAGGCATTGGCCTAGTTAATAAACTTTCATTGAAGGTTTCTTTCAACTGTTATGGACAATGAGGTTAAAAAAAAAATCTTAAATTACAGCCATGTGTGACTTTTAAAGCAGGCATTCTTTTTTATCTCAACCTCCCTAGCTTAAAAAAAAGACAAAGAGATTGTCTTCAATTTCTTAACCAAAAATGTATGCTTCTAAACAGATGAAAAAGTGCAGATAAAACCTTTGTAAAAAAAAAAAAAAAAGGTCAGCTTTGAACAATATAAATAATGTTTTCTCTAGGTGCTGAACCCTGGTCCACAATCTCTTTAGACAAATGTTTTATAAAGTTTCAAAAAAAATGCTATTTATACATTGACACAGTGATGTTAATAGACAAATTTTCTGTTTTACATTTGCATTGCTAGAGCACGATAATAGCTTTTGTGTGCATTTAGTACTGGTTAAAAACATAATATCATGATAGAGATACAACTGAGATTATTGACATGTAATGAATTTTCTTGATTAAAAAACATTCTTACATTTGACTAACTGCAGCATTCTTTAAATGAGTCTAGTTAAAAATATATTTCATTTATACTCACACAGTCAAGGAGATCAAGAAAAATCAAAAGGATTTATTAAAACTCTTTAACTTTAGTCTAATTTCTAGCTAGATGGACATAATTAATTAATTGTAACATTGCTACAATTCAAAAATACTGAAAGGACATGTTCATGCCTGTAACAGCAGTAATGTAGCTAAATACTCATAATCTTTCAATCACCAGGAGCTTTTGTTGGTTTTTTTAACCTAATCCACAGTTTGACACAGATCCCGGTGTAATGATTATCCCAGTTCTTTGATTATCTAATATCTAAACATTGTTGAGGCGGTCAGGTGGCCCAGTGGAAGTATGCTTCCCTGCAATTTATGAGCTCAATCCCACAAACACTTAAAGTATGCAAGTAACTTTATTCACTTGAATAGTCTCATTGACTGCAATGGGACTACTCATATGTGTAACATTTAAATTTAAATTACTTATTTGCATAAATGTTGGTAGACTCAAGGCTGGGATTTTAGCTCTGGACCACAACATACCAGTCCTGGATTTTGTAGCATGCAGTTGGCCTCATTATGTGCAATGGGGTTCCACACTGAAACAGCAGTCCCCCTACAGCTATACAATGTAAAATCAGGGCCAAAACAACTTTTTAGTCTTTAAGGAAAGTACAGAGTATTTCTAGTTAAACCATGCATAAGGACAGTCAGCTACAAAAGTTCTTCAGGGTCTTGCCCTTCCCAACAAAGGAAAGCAGCATTACTCACTCATAAATAGGGGTACATGGAAGGAGCATAGGAATGCAAGCTTTTAGCAAGGGATGCAAACAGTTACGTGCACAACGAAGATGAGATGTGATCACAGCTACATGTTAGTACATCCTCAGCAGACAACTAAAATGCAGACTACTACTTAATGGGATTTTTAAAGGAAGTCTGTGTAAGACAATTCATTAGCAGCATAAAAAGTTGGATATATACTGCAAGAATTAATATCCATAAAGAACCATCTCAATTCCTCTTCTGTCACATTTATGTGTAGCTGAAAATATGATAGAGATTTGATATAATTTCAAGATCCCTTACACTGAATGTTGTAGAAAACCTAGCCAAAAACATTGTTACAAATTTAATTGCAAAGAGAAGTTCAGAAAATGTTGCATTTAGTAAATCATTCTTCCCAGAGAAGACATGACCCTTGAAAATATGCTGACCATTTCTACAGCTACAATACTTTACTATTTGCATCTCCCTGTTTACAGTATTGATACACAAGATACACTTGAGCATTTTAATTTTAGGAAAATTCCATTTAACAAGAAAAACTATGGATTGTTTCAAGGCAATATGTTCACATGTTAAAACAATGATACAAGGGTAGTCAAATCTCATGCTTCAGAACATAAACTGATCCCCTACAAGTGTCAGGAGATATTTTTACCCCACTCACTTACAGTGTTGTAAATTAGCTGCGTTATGGCTTTGGGTATCTCTGTTTTTTTAATCTTCCTCTGATCTATTATGTATACAGCAGTACCAGAGGCAAGGTACTGGACTAGATAGAACTTTTAAAGCAGTAGGTATTATACTGACTGACTTTATGTAGTTCTATGCTGGCAGACAAAATAGCAGTTTCTTGTAGACAACCCTCAACCATCTATGCAACCTTTTATTTTTTTGCTAAATGGAACAGCACAGTAAAGTTTAAAATCCTACTGGCCCATTTACCATCTGCAAACTAGAATACCAAATTCAAGTCCAAAGTCCTAGCCCATCTAGCCCATTATCTTGGCTCTGGCATTGGTCAATAAGTAATGCATAAGAGGAAGATTAAAAAACCAAACAACCTCTAAAAAATGTATGATGCAGCTAGCCACGTGCACAATGTTATATGTATATCTTCTCCTAGAACTTTGGTAAAACTGACTTGTTTGGACTGCAGTGTAAGGAATAATGGTACTAAAAGTAGCAGTAAGTTATGATGAATAGTGGAACATTTGAATACTCTTAAGGACATACCATAGTGCTGTATTTTTTATTATAAATACCATTTGTCAGGGATTACACCTCAGCCATACATATATGCTCTCGACTGAGAACCTGATCCTGCCATCATAAACAGCTTCATAAAAAAACTCCCTCTGATGTCAAGAAGAATTCTGTATAGGATGATCATAGGCTGAGATTAGCAAATGCTCTTATTTTGCAACTTAAAACAGTTTTGTCACTATAGAATGAAATTTTGAAGACCCTTAACCAAAATGTGAACTAGGAAGTGTGGGTATTTAAAATGCATACATGTCATTAATATCTGAATATGGGTTATAGTAGACGTGCAGTAACTTTTCCCATAATAGTATTTTTAACTCCTGCCTGCATTCATGTCACAACATTCAACATTATGGAAAAGTGCAATACTATACTAAATTCAGGTTTACATAACAGATCATAAATACTCCAGAAAAGCTATTATACTCTTTGAAATCAATAAATGTGTGTGCAGTGGTCCACCTCACTAAGGACAAATGGACCAGTACAAAGCATGCTCAATATATGGACATTGGTGACCACAAGATCATTTCTGGCAGCAGTAGAAACTACCAGTATGCTATGCTATGCATGTGTAGTTTTGAGAAATCACACATACATTGCTAGCAATATTGGAGATGATAGAATCCATCAGAACAGAGTTGATGTCAGCACTTCTCACCTGAGTTAGTAGCATCAGACAATGGCCAGAATGTGAAGGCAGCAGTGTCTGATGGCAGTACACATTTTGCACATACATTGTTTTGAAAAATCTCTCAGTTAGTTACACGTGGAACTGGGAGCATAATTTGCAACAAATAATTTGATTAATGTTGTCTCCTTTTTTGCTTATGAATTGTCCATCAGCAGACCATGATTTTCTCAAATGTATTAATTGTTCAAAATTATTCCTTCCTCCCTTTCAATATGCATATGAGAAAATGATTGGACATGAGCTCTCTTGACCCATCCCCATCATTTGTGGCTTCCCCTCATTAGTTATACTAAATTCCAAGTTGTGCACTACTCAGAGCAGGGACGCCTTTATCATATCTCTGAGGAACCTACCACATGGTTAAGAGTGGTACAAATACATAATGATAATATTTGGCTGCAAATCAATCTTATTGTCCAGTATTTCCATCACAACCAACCTGGCTAGTGTTATGAAATGGATTGTCCAATGTCCATATGAGTTTGGGAGTTTTATGAGGAGTGGATGGCTGAAGCTGAGTCAGGAAAACAGAGGTAATGTCGTTAGTTGGAAGAAACAACCTGAACAGCAGACAAAGAGCTTATCAGCATCCTGTTTGAGAGAGTGCATTCATCTTTTCAATAAACATCCACATCTTGCAAATGGCAAAGAAAGTGTGTGAGTTATAATTGCATTGGTATGTGGACCTTGCCATAATTACCCACACTTTTGTGACTTATAGATTAGATTGCTCTACATGAGACCATTCAGAAAATGAAGCAAAAATGCTGCTACCAGCTTGTAAATCAGAACATCTCACAAGGAGCATTTACACTGTAGCTTTATAATCTGCAATGGTTGCCAATAAGCTTTTGAATAGAGTTCAAGGTGTTGGTTCTAAACCTACAAACATTAAATGGTTGCCTCAAGGACTGATCCTCTCCCATACTATGCTGCCACAGCTGCAATCAGTGGAGGTGCTTACTCAAGACTCTCCTTAGTTCTAAAGGGCAGTGACTGCCTTTAAAGACCTTTGATGCTAGAACTTGCTTCTCCAGGTGATCCACCAAAACCCAGACACCAACCTTTTGGACATGCTACAAAACCACCTTTCTCATTGACAGTTAGGAGAGGAAGGGCTAACAGCAGGAGAAAGAGTAGGAGTGGACTGTCTATTGTAATTATTATTAAGAATTGGTGTTTATACTAGGACGGTTAAGCTGTTCAGTAATGATGTGTAGCCATTTCATAAGAATGAGAATTAGTTTTTGATAGAATATATAAACATTTAATTTAATTTTTGATGCACTTACAGTTGAAAATAGATGATATAAAATTTAGCCACATTTCTGTCAATGACTGAAGAAGTTCATTATGCATTTGCAGTATTCAAACTGCATGGGGACTTTTGAGTGGACACATGGATCACATGGAATATGTCTGCTCCAAGCTTGGATTTATGGATTCATTGACCCCATGAAATCATAGATTCCAAGGCCAGGAGGGACAATAATCTAGTCTGACTTCCTGTACAATACAGGGCATAGGACTTCCTCAAAATAATTCCTAGAGCCTGTATTTTAGAAAAATATCTAATCTTAATGTAAGAATTCTCAGTGATGGAAAATTGTTCTTACTATTAAAAATCTTTGCCTTATTTCCAGTCTGAATTTGTCTTCCATCAACTTCCAGCCATTGGACTGTTCCAGCCTTTCTCTGCTAGATTGAAGAACCCATTGTTATTCCCAGGTAGATATTTACAGGTAGATTCCCCCAGGTAGATATTGTAATCAAGTCACCCCTTACCATTCTGATTGTTAAGTGAAATAGATTGAGCTTGAGTCTATCACTACAAGGCATACTTTCTAATTCTATAATTGTTCTCATGACTCTTCTCCAAATCCCCTCCAATTTATCAATGTCTTTCTTGAAATGTGGACCCCAGAACTGGACACAGCATTCCAGGAGTGATTGCACCAGTGTCAAATACAGAAGTAAAATAACCTCTACTCCTACTTGAGATTTCCCAGGATTGCATTGGCTCTTTTGGCCACAATGTTACACTGGGAAGTCATGTTCAGCTCACTATCCACCATGACCCCAAAATCTTTTTCAGAGTCAGTGCTTCCCAGGATAGAGTCCCCCATTCCATAAGTATAGCCTATGTTCTTTGTTCCTAGATATATACATTTATATTAAGCCATTTAAAAACACATAGTTTGCTTGTGTCCAACTTATCAAATGATCCAGATCACTAGGGCTGAGTGAAACTATTGTGTTTGGCAAAACAGAGCTACTATTATAATGACAGCTTGAGAGAGAATTGTGGTCTGTATTTCTTCAAGAAGCTGTGCTTAATCTAAACTGCACAGTAACCAATGGGCAGTATAGTATAAGATGGTGTTTAGAACAGTAGGAGTTATTCTGACTGATGGATGAATCTGTATGATTCTGTGCTGGCAGACAACAATATTTTACATACAAACCTGCACCATCTGTGGAATCCCTAGTTTCTGCAAAACATAGTACCATACTCAAATCCAAAACTCTTCCAGATCAGAAAAGTGTGTGTTTATAATTTTGTATCTCTCTATAGTGCTGACATTCTCAATTGCCAAACTACAAAGGAGACATTTAGAAAGTGACATGGTACCATTAACTTCTATGTTCACAAAGTTTTATGAATCAGAATTTTGACAAGTAGATTTTCTGTGCTTTCAGATGTTTCTTAAAAAGAAGGTACTCACAGCACCAAAATTTTGTCCAAAATTAAATGGAGTTTTTTTGTTGTTATTTTGTTTTGCCCTTTCAACTATAACTAATTAACATGCTCATATATAAGGATATAAAATGAGGAATGTACTGTAGGATGATTGTATTATAGAAAAAAAGATTACCTATTATATACAGGAAGCTAGGAGATATGAATACACACAATCTTTTAAATAAATTACTTATGTAAATGTTAAATAATTGGAGAAGCTGCCATTTTTATATAATAGATGTCAATGACATCACTGTCTCTGTGAATAATATTAGCGTATCAGCCACTCACACACAATGATGTAATCATAACAAATTTAAAAATACAATAAAATAAAAATAATAAAACCCTCAGACATACAGGTGGTACCTACAGCAATTCCCTAGTAGGTAACACCAACAAAATAAACTGTCAGATCTAAGTTTATGTGACAAGCTTCCTAAATGTGTGCCAAAAGATCATTCCTTTATTAGTGTTAGTATCTTTGCACAAGTATTAACAGTGGCAAATCCTAAATGCAGTGCCAATATTTTTTTTAGTTGATGGTGCATTGTAGGGCACCATTTAGCCAAGAACACTGTACCACATGTTCACCTCCTTTTCTCGTCAGATACTAGATCCAGATGCAAAAGAATGGAAGATATATTTTCCAGCAGCATTTGGCTTCTTGACAGATTCCATAAACAGTTATTTTGGCAGCTTTCAAGATGCCTCTGGGTCAGTCACAGGGTTAGGTAGCTGATGGTCTGCCTTATTTTCCTGGATGCCATATTCTTCTGATTTATCTTCAGTAAATGAAATCCTAGAAAAATCATTACCCCAAATCTATAGGACTGTCCTGTAACCACATGCACATGGGGTTACTGACACCCAAATTACTTGCACTGGTTTATTTGGTTTTGTTTTTCTACTATGCACAGAATATGCAATTGTTCTCTGTGTTATAACAACTCATAATTGGGAGTAAGAATAATCTGAGAACAGAAAAAAATGTCAATTGGCAAGGTAGTGTCTGACGAAGTGTCAGAAAAATCCTACCTCAATCATTGAGAAGTAGACTAATCTAGTGGGACAAAAATATGACTTTAATGCAGAGATTCATGTGTTCTAATACAGAGACTACCACTGGATTTGCTGTATGATCGCAGGTAAGTCACTTGATCTCTCAGTTTCCCCCAAGTTTAAGTAGAAATTATATCATCCGCCCTTGCAGGCTTTGTTGTAAGGATAAATTACTTAGTGCTTGCGCAAAACTATTAAAAAGAAAAGTATCCAATATTGTTATTAGCACTTGTTCTAAATCTACCTCTGACAAGTGGTGGATTAGTACTATAACTAAACTTGTCTAAGGGTTGAGACAGTAGCTGAAAATAAACTGTGCACTCATTGGTTCTAAAAATGCACAGAGCATCTCTTATACTGCTTTCAAATGGCACTTAAATTCAGCATGTACAGAAAAAATCTTTAACATGCTGTTTGCAGTGCTGTTGTAGCCATATTGGTCCCCAGGACATTAGCGAGACAAGGTGAGTGAGGTAATAACTTTTATTGGGCCTGAAGAAGAGTTCTCTGTAAGCTCAAAAGCTTGTCTCTTTTACCAACAGAAGTCGGTCCATTAAAAGCTATTACCTCAAATGAAATAACCTAAATAATATAGTTAAGATTTAGAAAACAAAAACGAAAAACCCTACAACTTAATGGATTCTAGAATTTAGACTATTTAAAAAAATTGATATTCGTGTTCCATCCATTAACAGTCTGATGCAGGGAGGGGCACAGTGGAGGTTTTAATAATTTTCTATGAATGACCAAAAATATTTAAATGTTTCTCACTGTAAGATGTTTCATGAAGAATCTTAAATTCCTTGAATGGTGGTTGGGGCTTTATTGAAACCAGACATTCTCTATCCTCCTCTTACTACTTGATAATCATTAGCTCTGCTGGAATACAAAATACAATCCTTCTGAATCACTAAAATGTTATCAAGAAGGAAAATAATGTGGTTTTTTTGGTAAAATGTGATTAATTATTTTTGTTGAATGTGAAGGAAACTGCATTCAGCAAAACAGGATATTAAAGATTTAAAAATTATTTTCTAATCTAATTGTGCCATAAAACTAGCACACAGTATAAAATGGGTTGGAAAGAGGAACAATGTGATTAGCTAACAAATTTCTAATCTATTCAGATAGGAGCAAATATGTGTGAGAATTTGTTCCCCAGATGACCTTGTGTTCAAGGACACTATGAGAAAATAAATATTTTTATTTGTATTTTCTTCTTAGTGATCATTAATATAAAGTGCTACAATGCTATGGTCATGAGGATCCTAGAATCACCAGGGTGAGCTGGTTTCAGATCCAATGCTAAATGAAGCTACAATACTAACAAATAAGGACGTCGGTAGTCCTTAATTAAAGGGGGGTGGGCTTGAGTCAAATTCTGCTCCCAGAGCTAGGTCTTCCACAAATAAATTAAATGAGAGTCAGTGATTTACTTCAGATTTACAGCACAGATTTGGGCTCACTAAACCTACTTGCAGACTATCTGTAAGTAAATTTTAAGATATTTAAAAACCTTTATTTGTTCAGAAGCTCAGTTCAAAGGCAGGAAATTATTGAATACTGAAGAGAATTGAGATGTATGAGTATCTCTCAAGATACACAGAACAGCTAATGGAAGTTGCACAAAGGTTGTGAGGAAAGATTAGTTCCTTTTATTTCTTCACATTATTTATTTCTTAACATCCCATAAATTAAAAAAAAATAAACAAATCAAGGACAATCCATAAATATATTTCTCTCGTCTCACACCACTCTCAACATCCTTAGAGAAGAGAGGAGTAAAGACTGGCTTTGCAGCATGCCTGGAAGCTTAACAGATCTAGCTCTGGCAGACTGACTTGGGATTGGGGGATGAGAGGGGAGAGGAGCTTTAAGTTCTAAAATTGTAGTTTTGTAAATCTTCAAAAGTGACTTATCTTAAAAGTGGTTTTCCTTGTAGGTCTGAAGTTGATGGTTCTGTTTATTCTTTAACCAATCAATGCAGTAGTGAATTATTTCATGAAAGATCATAGAAAACATCTCATTCAATCCAGACAAATGAGTTCACTGCAACTATATGCAGTGAGTCCTTGGCTGGCTGGAAGAAAAGGAGTTGTGGCCCCTATATAGAGGCCCCTATGCTATTGTAGGCAGAGGAGGAGGAAGGGGAAAATTTACCTGGACAAAAAAGAGAGGAACAGGAAGTGGCTGGACTAGGAGGGGGGTAGTGCCCTTCCTGGTGACCAGTTCAGAGGGTATTTATACCCTGGGTAGTTCTGCAGAAGCCTTATCTCCCTGCCGTCATGCTGGCAATATGTACCCTCTTTCCCATGGAATCAGAGTAAAATCAAGTGGGCATGATGCTGGTTGGTTTTTTTCTTGGGGCTGGGAAGAAATTTTTCCCTCATTGCCAGACTGGCCTAGGTAGGGTGGGTTTTTTCACCTTCCTCACAGCTGGTCAGGGACCTGGTGGAGTAGGCAGGGAGATTAGGTTAAAATGTTGCAATTTAGTAACTAAAAAATGTGGCAGATGTCCAGTGCAGGTACTCATTATGGAAAGCATATGTTTGTCAGACAAAGTGGATTGGAAGGATATTTAGAGGAACGCATCCCTTAAGGAAGCTAGGCAAGGGAGGTTTAGGACTCCTAATGTCCAGTACGGAAGGGAGCAAACTCCTCCCAATTTGTGCCAGCCCCCTTACTATCACACAAGTGGGAGGGGCTGTGGGGCCCTGCAACTAGCTGGCTGGCACCAGGTTTGGAAGGGGGACAATTAATGGCAGTCCCTCGCCACCAAGTAGAGGGGAACACTTAAAGAAATAATGATAACCTGCACAATTTATTGCCGGGCATTCCCAGATATTTTAAGTGAATAAAGTTGTGGTCTAATTAAACCAAATTCACTGCCTCCTGTATTTCTTCTGGCATGGTCAGGACAATAAAACTATGCACATGCACCACTGCCTATGGTAGTATTACTGCTCTGGTTACAGTCTATGGGGCAAATGTGGCAAGTTGAAATTTATTTTGTTTTTTTCTTCATTGATCAGTTAAAGAAAGAAGAATATTAGGGAAATCCTTGGGGGGAATCAATGAAGAAACTCCCATTAACCTGAATGGAGCCAGGATCCCTTTTAGACTTCATACTTCACCCACATGGAAAATTAAGTTTTAAAAGAGAACTGGTTTTGAGGATCAATCCTGACTATTATTTAGTTAACTTATTTTCTTTAATATATTCTGTCATTTTTAATATTAAGTTGGTATTATCTTAATGTATAACCATTAACATTACACACCTGTACGATATGAATTAATATTTAGTGTTTGGCGCAACTATGTGTCGTTCCATAAAATAATTTAAGGCCAAATTCAGTACAAAAGGCCATTTGGATTCCACAATGCCAAAAACACTGAATACATTTCTTAGCTACTACAGCATAAGTGGGTCAAAATAAACATTCCCTAATCTTTAACATTCAAAAGCTTAAATATGATAATATTGTGTAATACAAGTAGTCCTACAGAGTCATCATGTCTGAAGATATTAAGTTTGATGATAATACTTATATTGATTTTAGCCTGTTAAAGTAATGAAATTGGATTACATAAATCAATGTTTTGAATATAATACAAATGCACACATGGTTTCCTCACACTGCATGATACACACTTTTAAATGAGGATTGGTTGCAGGTATTTGTCTACTGTCTACTGTAACTAATCAGCAAGTGTTAATTTTCACATACCTCCCACAAAGCACAACAAAAAATTAATAATTTTGTGTATTCATGTGGGTTTAATGCTTAAAAAGTATCTGAAACCTCTAAGCATTTCCAAGGCAGCTCTACATACATGATTAATTATTTAAGACTCCAGCTCTTACACCATTAGATCCAAAATGAGAGGAGGTGTTTCAATAGGAGGAGCTGCCATTAAAAACAATTAGAGATCAGTCTGTTTCATTTCACTGAAGGGATAAACACTAACAAAGTGCTGTAAAATATTCAAGAATAAGGACTTTCTGGTAATGCATCTACCATAATGTATAAATAAATATTCTTGGTCTATTGTTTTAAGTATTGTTTTAAGTCACGGGGTTTTGCTGGGATTTTGTTTCTTTTGGTGTGTTTTTGGTAATGGAGAAATAGTTATTTTTAACTCCATCAAAAGGATACTCTCTTTTGGATATTTACAATTACTGTATCTCCAGTTATGAATAAAGCCACCTCTTGAAGTACACTGCTATGAATAATAAAAAAAATTCAATCTTATCCAGTTCTTCTATTATATTCATTACATTATAAATACAGTATTTCTGTGAACTATGATACAAAATGAATTGTGATCTCAAACATGCAATGTAATCAAATCTTCTAAATACAAAGCATGCATTCAGAACTGAACTGTGAAGCAAAGATTAATTTGCATGATGAATACAATAAAAACTGTAAATCAGCTTTTTTAAATTGAAGACAACAGAGGCATGATCATAATTTTATTTATTTTTAGCTGGGGGCGGCAGGCAAAATTTACTAACTAGACATGCTGAATTATATAGATTTCTGTACTGGAATAGCAAGTTACATATTTGCAATGGTGAGTTCCATGATATTCACACTCTTTGCTGTTACAGATAAGTAATTATACAACAGTATTTCTAATGATAGAGTCCCAAAGCAATGCTTGTTCTCTTCCCAGTGGAAAATATCTTCTGAAGCAAAGAGTGGCTCTGGGATTCAAGAGGAGGGAAAACACATACCATAAAATATAATTAAAAATTGTGGAGGCTGCATATGACAAGAATAACCATAAAAACAGATACAAACCAGCTGGCTGTTAACAACTTTTGAGTTATAAAAATCTTAAACCTGCTGTAAAGCACTCAGTTCAATTTACATAACCACAGAGCTGACATTCCTTTTAGGCTCCTCTGCTGGGGATTATTTTGACATGTTTTAAGGCAGCATAAAAAGCACTGTGAAAGGAAGACATGTATCATTTTACATAAAAATTCATTCCAGCCTTAAGATTGGACTTACATATTTTAATCCCAACATCTTTACCGGAACTGGAAAATATCCTCAATAGCTACTGTGCTTCAATTTTATTACATTATTCCTTTGGTGCTCATATTTTTGATAAAGTTACACACACACACACACACACACAAATCAATACAGTCACAGAAGCTTGAGTTTCAATACCACTACACAACATACCAGCTCTACTTGCATGCACTACAGACTACAGCATATGTAGTCATAGATAGATTTCTTTGCTTAAGATTGTGATCAGCCTTTGCTAGAAAAGAAAAGCATTTCTTAGGAAGCTAATGATGCAGACAGCATTTTACAGGAGTAACATAGCATGCTAAAGGGAATTAAAATAAACAAAATAAAATAAAATCAATCTTACATTGAGTGAAGTTTTGATGTATAAGTGCTGGCAGCTTACATTGCCCAGAGCACAGAATGAGTTTTGCCATTTGATAATTTGCTTGATTCACTGTGCTGCCTCATGCAGGGCATTTTATGCCTGATTTATGTTTAATCGAGTCACCTGCTTAATGTTAAGGGGGGTCACAGTTAGATAGAAGGGTTATGACCATATAGGGCTTTCAACATTTCCCAGTTTGACATAAGAAATGGGTGAAGGTGTTAGAGGTCAACCTTTTTCTTTTCTTTTTATTTAATGTTCTCTATGGAATATTGTATAAAACATTAATGCACCACAAAACCAATTTGATTTCCCTATGAAACAGAGCAGGGAAACATGGATTCAGAGACTCAGAATACTGACAAAATAAGGCAAAAAGCAATTTGTAGCCTTAGAAGTGATCATTTGGATATGGATTTTTTTAAAATGGACTATAAGGTATACCTTCACTTAAACAAAAATGAAAAATAAGCTTTTTCTTTAGTGGTTGATGGGTTATCTCATCTAGGTTGATGAGCATGGAAGAAATAAAGCTTCTAAATGGCAAAGAGAGTTAGACTCTTTAATTAGGAGTCAGGACTTACTATTCATAGTTAACATTGATCCTTCTAAACATTCAGCTTTTAGCTGGACACCAAGATTAGAGGCCACTTCTTATCTAATGAAATTACTAACAAGATCCCACCAAAGTAACAGATAATAGCACAACTAAAGAGTATAATGAAAAAAAATCAGATCTTCCCAACTATTGCAGAATGAAGGTCAGATGTGCCCTTTATCAATATTTCTGATTTTCTACCAGTTATTCAGAAATATTGAATATTTACTGCAAGTTTTTTCTATTATAAAATTAAAATATTTCTACAGAGTACTGGAAAAAAATGACAATATGCCATGAAATAACGTAGGCATGTTCTTTAACAGGGCAGTTTTAGCAGGGTAGATGGAATTCAGTACTCACCAGTTCAGATAACCACATTTCCAAATTCACTCACCACCGGTACAGATTAAAGATGACTTTTAAAGGCTGGAAAGAAATGTGTCTTTGTTATCTGTAAAAAAAAACTGCCTTCATTTTTTTCTGGTATACTTGATAGAAAAATTGATGCAGAGTTATTAGCAGTATTGTTTCTTTAACAATTAGAAGAGTCTTACATTGTATTTTTAATATGGGATGGTGAGATTCATGTGATTTTGCCTGGGTAAGAAGGAATTCTTCAGAAAATATTGATGTGGATAATGTTAGTTTATTTGAACATCCTAAATTAGCAATATGTTTATATTTATTTATCCTTATTTACAACACTGAAGGCCTGATCCTGCTTAAACTGAAGCCAAGCGCAAAACTCATATTGGAGTTCAACTGGAGCAAGATTAAATCTTTGATTGTTTAAATATCAAGCAGCAGGAGACCTAGGGCATTAACCCATGCACAAGTTTAAGAGCATAACTGAAGCACTAAAACACAAGTGTATACATAACACTAGGGGCCCAAACCTGCAGCTGTAACACAGGTAAAATTCCCATTGAATTAAATGGAACGGGACTCCAGAAAAATCAGGGTCTCAAAGTAGCCAGATTGTAAGCTCAGTTGTGTATGTGTCAAATTTAAAGTTTCTTATAAAAGAAAAAAAAGACCTTTATTATTTAAAACAGAATACACATTGTCAAATGTTTTAAATGTAGTAAATTAGCATAATGATAATCTATTAAATCATACTGTAAGATTTGCGGGCCTAATTCTGCACACACACTCTTACAAGGAACATTTCTTACATCGGTGGTCCCAATGACATATAATAAGTGAAGTAACTCATGCACATTTGCAGGACCAGATCTCAAGTAAATAAAAACAATGAACCTATGCACTGGCGTTCAAATTTTGTATTTTATTGGTGTTTCCTCTAAAAATAGTTAGTATTTTATTGATAGAGAATTATTATCAAGCTATATCACAGAGGACTATTAGATTTACAGCCATAGTTCAGCCAAAGATTGAGTCATAATTTCAATTTAAATTCACATTGGGGGACAGGGGGAAACTTGATCATTTAAATTAACTTCAAGATAAAGTGTGTCCCAACAAGGAATCTACAACTAAGCTACATTCATTTACATAATTTTTAAAAACCCCAAATCTGTTTAATCAGACCCAAACCATGAGGGAATACAATCAAAGGTCATAATTTTCTTTAAAATATGGAATTTTTAAACCATTACCACTTCATTTGCTGCAGTGTATTTTAGAAACAAAATTAAAATGTGTTAATGTGTTAGGACTAGAAAGGGGCTAATGCACATGCTTAGTAGGGCCCGGACACCATAAACAGCCACTGCAGACCGATATGCCTTAGTGGAGTTCCATTGACTGGGCATGCATGAATAACTCATCCAGAGCAGTTGCAACCATACATTTAATAATCCTTCTTTTTAAAATAATATGTATATGTGCATGTAGTGAGTCGGCCTGACTCCCGGCCGCACCTGAGAGAGAGGAACCAGAACAGCTACCTCAGTGGGCGGAGCCACCACCACCTGTCCCCGCCCCCCGGAAGTCAAGGGGCGGGACAGGAAGTATAAAGGCCCGGCCCCAACGCTCAGTTGGAGCCCGGCGGCCGGAGAGGACAGATGCTCCTGCCCGAGCTCCTGCTAGACCGAGCCTTCCCCGAGCCAGGTATCCGGAGGTGGATGGACCGAGCCTTCCCCGAGCCAGATACCTGGAGGAGGACTGGCTGAGCCTTCCCCGAGCCAGGTATCCGGAGGTGGACGGACCGAGCCTTCCCCGAGCCAGATACCCGGAGGAGGACTGGCCGAGCCTTCCCCGAGCCAGGTATCCGGAAGAGGACTGGCCGAGCCTGCCCCGAGCTCGGTACCCCGAGGAGCTGTTGGAGCATCCCCCCGACCCAAGTCCGGAGGAGCAACCCGAGCTAGCCGGCTCTCAGCACGGAGAGGAGCCCATGGTGTGGGACCCAGCGCCCGACCCCAGAGACGAGCAAGTACCCGAGGAGGGGGAGATGGAGTGTAGCCTGGGGATAGCCGACCCCTGTCAGGCTGTAGGCACCGAGGTGCCCATGTCAGTGTGTTGCGGTCAGGACCCCACTGACCAGCGGCAGTGATAGCCGCTGCTAGGGCCCCGGGCTGGGACACAGTGGAGTGGGTGGGCCTGTGTCCCCCCTGCCACCCCACTCATGGGTGGCAGCCTCCCCCTCAAACCAGCGCTCCGGCATAGAAGCCTACACTTACCTGTGGCTTGCTCAGCTCCTGCTCCAAGGACCTGAGCCCTGGACTAATGCTGTCTGCTCAGCCCCTGCCTGAGGGTCTGAGCTAGAACTGCTGTTTGTTGCCCCGCCCTGACTGAGGGCCTGGGCTTACCTTATTGACTTTGTTATTGCTCAGCTCCTGCTGTAAGGACCTGAGCCCCTTGAACTATTGTTTGTTGCCCCGCCCTGACTGAGGGCCTGGGCTTTCTGACTGTGTTATTGCTCAGCTCCTGCTGTAAGGACCTGAGCCCCTTGAACTATTGTTTGTTGCCCCGCCCTGACTGAGGGCCTGGGCTTACCTTATTGACTTTGTTATTGCTCAGCTCCTGCTGTAAGGACCTGAGCCCCTTGAACTATTGTTTGTTGCCCCGCCCTGACTGAGGGCCTGGGCTTTCTGACTGTGTTATTGCTCAGCTCCTGCTGTAAGGACCTGAGCCCCTTGGACTATTGTTTGCTGCCCCGCCCTGACGGAGGGCCTGGGTTTATCTCAGTGACTCTGTGTGCTCAGCCCCGGACTGAGGGTCTGAGCTTAGAACTGTTATTTGCTGCCCCGCCCTGACTGAGGGCGTGGACCTTATTGACTGCTTGCCTTTTGTTCAGCCCGCCTGAGGGGCGGAACCCTTAGACCTTCGGAAACTGATAACGAACTTAGGCCGTGTAGTGAGGCGGCCTGCCTCCCGGCCGCACCTGAGAGGGCCGAGCCCCCGCACCGGACTGTTACAGTGCACAACATGTAATCACTCCATGTAACAAAGCTAAGCTTTCAAGGTGGCTCTCTCTTCCCTTCTTAAAGGAAAAAAAGGTGGGAGGGGGAAGTTCTACTAACAGCAAAATACACAAATGTAAAAATACATTTTGTGAAGCAGAAAAGTAAAGAAGGCACATTGTCCTGGATAAAAGATGGAGTAGTGTCACTTTGAATTTCTTTACTTCTCTGACACGGTCATGTTCTTTAATAATAATTTATAGTTTTTCTTTGTTCAACCTCCTATACATTCATATGACCAAAACCAACTGATTTCACAATATAAACATTCACTTTTAATAAAGAACCAGAATTAATGCTGGATTAGATGTCTCCTAAAACTGGTAAACATATACAGAGCCTTTTACAAATGGATTACTGATTAAAATTAGCCTCTTGTCAGTAAAAACTGAGCATTAACACTCAGATATCTACCTAAGTATGGACTGCAGAATTTGATCCCCAAGTCATTTCCAGAGCTTATGTTAGGGCCAGAAGGCATGCTATAGTATAGAATATCAGCATGTTTCCCAGTTTCCATCACATACCCCAGAATCCAAGCCTATATTTGAAAGGGGAAAGAAATCTATAGCTATCAGGGTTGTGAAGAACCGATACGTGAGTCTGCAGAGAGCCTGAAACAATAGCTCTGAGAAGTGTGACCTACCCTGTATAACTCATTAAGTGGTTAAATAAGATTCTCAGTATTGATACAATGCCCACCATCCCATAGTCCCCTTGTCTGCTGCTTCTGGCTGCCTCTCCACCATGAAGCTGCATTAGTATCTGCCCATAGAAGTCTCTGGGCCCACGTTTTGCTGGCTCTCTGAACAGATGGCTCCTCACACAAGACAGAGTGGGTGGCAGCAGTAGGGGGTGGATTTCCAGCAGAAGAGAGAGAGAGTGGTGATGGAACCCTGAAAGCCCCAGCACCAGGATAATGTCTTTCACAGCAGTCTGACACAGCATTCCTAGAGGTAGGCAGGTCTATGGAGTCTAAATCACATAAGAAATAAAATGTAGAAAAAATATGCAAATAACAGGGGGAAAAACTTTGAAATTGACAAAAAATAATTTCAAAAATATCAAAATTTGACAAACTCTTAAGAATCCTGTGCTGTGTGATTAGCCTTGTTAGGTCACTATGCAGCAGCTAACAGGTTATATCATCTTTTCCTGTCTCAATATTATTAAGGTGGTCCTGCATTTAGCAGGGACTTTTCCAACTCTTTCCACTTGAAAACAGACAGAACAAAGAGGGCATGAGCAGGGGAATCTGTAGCAATTTGTCCAAAAGTTCTGGAATTATTGGTTTGGGCAGGTTTTAACAATTAAAGGGTTCTCTGAAATTATCAGTTTTATCAATCAGTGGGATTTCTTCTAATAGATGCAAGTGTGTGTGTGAGTGTAAGGAATAACAGATACTGGAAAGGATACTGAGAAAGGTCTGAGGACACTTAGGAAAAAGAAGAAAAGGATTTATTTACTTTTAAAGAATAAGGAAGAAATAATTTTATGTTGTTCACAGTAAACGGATGTGGAATACAACCAGGCTGCTACTTTGTACAGTTTCATTTTAGAACAAAACAAATTGTTTAAAACAAACCATAACATCGTTAAGATTGAATCCATCATTAAGCTGGGTGGGAAAGTAACTAGTGGGGCTAGTCCCACAAATCCCCTTTATGTTGCTCCCTGGCTGCAGCTTTTCCATTATCAGCATTTAGTTTGGTTTTTTTCCTAAACAGGCACTGCCTAATGGCCTTTCCCCAAAACCCAATAAATTAGCCATCCTGATAAACTCAGGACTGGTCAATGTGCTAAGGGTTAAGGCAAAAAGAAATCTGCCTAATTTGTAGCAGCAATACAGGTGTCTAAAATGAATCTAATGATTTTGCCAGAACATGGTTGCACTTCAAACACTTCTGAAGTTATGAGGACACAGAGTAAAGTCTGAGGGAGCCTCAAATTAAACTTGTCTCTTTTACTCGAGTTTGTTTTGTAGAGGAAGGAGAAAGATGCGTCACTTAAAAATGTGCAAGAATGTAAGAGAAAGAAAAACCTATCAGAAAAACAAATGCTCAAAACTACTTAATTTCAGAGAGCAGAAGATGTTTACAGTATGATCATATTTAAAGACGAAGAAATGCACACACAAACCCACACACAAAATCAATGGCCTGATCAAAAGATTTGAGGATCTGAAGAAATATCATATTAGACTACCATGCTACCAACACTCACAAACAAAAAACAGATGAAACATTTGCCACTTTGTAACAAGCCCTCAAAACCTCACTCCAACCTCTAAGAGAGATGCAGATATCTTGTGGATGGTGTATGTAGCGAGATAATTATAAAACAGCTTATACGTGCATGGATATATATGCAGGGGAGCAGAAACTGCACCACCACAACAAATAAAAACTATAATGATTATACTGCAAGCTCTGTTAAAAGGAATCACATCACGTAACCATAGGAACTAAACTGAATAAAAGTGTGTAGGAGCTAAGCACTGCATGAGATGTTAGCATTTAGTGACAGAGGATGAAATGAGGAGCGTGCTATTGGGAATGGGACACAGATGCATCTGTGTTAAGTGAATAAATACAATTAAGTCATGAAAAACTCCAAAAGAGGCAGTGGAGCAGATTCAAATACTATTCCAGAAGACAATATTCTCCAAGAGGTTATATAAGCCACATTGGAAAAAAGGTACTTTTAAAACACTTTCTACACAAAGATAAAACCAGGTACCAATGTGCCTGTTGCTACCTAAAAAGTCCATGATTAAGGCAGAATTTCTGTATCTGAATTTGGAAGATATGAATGAAGTTATATCAGCTGACTCTAACCCTCACCCACCTAATCAAAAACTGTATAAAAACTAGGATTAACTATCATGCTGTCTCCCCTGTGTCTTGCCCTGTGTTTGGGCTTTAGAATCTATTAACCTCGTGGAGAATCAGCAGTGGGGGGAGAAGGGGGAAGGAACTCTGTGGAAGCACATCACCATTTCTGGTACAAACCCCACATTCTTATCCTTGATTTCTGTCCATCCAGGTACCCAGTCTGTTGGCTAAGAAAAATGCTATGAACTCTTTGCCTGGACAGCCAGGATGAAAGATGGAAATTAAGGGGTGGCAGGAGTTGGGGCTTCCCAGGACAGCTCATGACATGATCAAGCCTTCCTTTTTCATTCAATAGCATTTCTTTACATAGCCAAGGGCTTGAATACTCAGGTCTATTATATGAACTCCAGAATTTAGAGGCAGGGAAAAATATTTGGAAGTGAATTCAGACTCATATTACTACCAACATTACAGGAATTTTATATAGCAGATCTTGTGTTCGGAACTTTTGCCAGGGCTAAAACTGCACAAATCTGGACCTAGTGGAATCTGCAATGATCATTAATGAAAATGTCACATATATGGATGTCAAAATGGATAAAGTATTACACATACAAGTTTGATATGTCAGTTTGGGGAGGGGGAACTAGTTGAGATTAAGTCACAGACTAAGATGAAATACCAGATTGCCAATGGCGAATTCTGGGATCAGACTTGTTCACATGGAATGAGAGTGAATGTTTACTCATAGTAAATTATAACTCGAGATAGTAGCTTAATTCCTGAATACAAAATGAAATACAGATCAGTCACACCAAATACACTCTATCATGGCAATCCACAGAGAGTAAAAAAATTTTTAAAGGGTAAAACCATCCAGAAAAATCCAAAAGCAAAGTGTTAATTTAAGCAAATGATACAGATGGTTTAATGGCTATTGGAAAAACAAGAGTTGTGGAAGATTGTCCATAACTTAGAATCTTACAAGAACAAATACTCAACTGCTGATCTTGTGATCGCTTATATCCAAACTACTTTGTTCAAAACTGTTAGAACTAAATAATAACTAAGACTCCACTACAAATAATTAACTGTACTTAATAGATCTGTCAATGCTGTAGAAATATTCCAATCAATCTGGGGCAGGCAGGGTACCACACTTTGCTCACAAGCTGAACTGCACCATATATATGGCAACTGAAAGATAACGGATATATATTAATTCGTTCTTTGTCATAAGGCCACTGTGAGATCTCAAAGGGAGGAGCTATAAAGCAGGGGGAAAGTGGAGGTTAGCATCCAGGATACAAAAGGAACAGGATCCTTCCCCCATAAGAAAGAAGAAAGTAAATAAACAAAAAGTTGTACTGCAACAGATTTTAATGACAAGGGTATATTCAAAATTTAGGCAGCAGATTGAATCCAGCTACTGGAAGGAACATGATGGACTCAACTTTGTATATTGCAAAAGATACATCTAGAATCAGAACTTCTGTTTACTTACAGAGGAAAACATACCACAGAAGTGACACAACAGTGGTAAGCAGTGGGAATATCAAGTGATGGCAGGGCTTTTATAACCAATTATGAGTGGTTTTCATCAATTAATTTTGCATCATAATATACTTCTGAGATAAGTATTATCTCCGTTTTGCAGTTAAGGAAATTGAGTCACAGAAAAATATAGTGATTTGCCCAAGGTCTGGGATGAAGTCTGGGAACAACCAGGCCTTTGACTTCTCAGTCCTCTACAACATATGCTTCCGTCTCTTTAAAAACAGTCTCCAGTTGGTCTGCCTTCTGAGAGAGTTTATATATTGCATGGGATGACATTAGCAAAAAACAATAATATAGTGCATTGTGGATAAGGGATTCATTATAATTCTGGTAGTATTCTATCAGGTCTTAGCAAATTCATGCAGGAAATGCTACTGCAGATGTAAGTCAAAAGGACAACTTGTATGATGACTGGTTCTCCTTGGAAAAGTAGCTCTAAGTTCATTTTGTGTTCAATAAGCTTGTTGCCTGAAACATTAGATATGATGTGATGATTACGTGCTTGACCCTTCCAGGCTGCTTACTGAGATATAAAATGATCTTTGTGTGTTATACATTCATGTACTTGTTCTTTTGCAAGGTCCAAAGACAACTAGAAACTGAATTGTGTATCAATTTGCTCTCATGGGATCCTCCTTCCTGGGCCTTTAAGGGTATTTCCCCCAGGAATGCAACCCCATTAAAGGCATTTTATTATCTAATATAAATGACTTAAATAGCTCCAGCTGTATTTTATTAATCTTAAACTCTAATCTTTCTTGCAGGCGTTTCAGTCACCTAGAGTTCGCAACTCCACTGGTGTTTGCTTTTTCCTCAGAGATTTCATTTGTGTGCCTAGAATCAGCGCTCCACCCACTTACCCTGCCCTATGACAAGGTTTCAGCATGGCTGCCCAATGTTTCCCATGCTGATTCACTTGTACATATAGTGCCGATATTCCTTGAACATTTAAATTCTTGGGCAAAAGCTGGAAAATTACATTTAATAGAAAAAGTATAATCGATCCCCAAATAAATTTAATGAAAACATGAACCATCATTCTGGAACATATAAACGTGGATCCATCTTTTACTGAACAGAATATGTAACACTGTTAGTAGATCATGTGTAAATGAAGAAAAAAATGCATTTGCACTTCATTGATTATGTCATTCAAAGATAGTACTCTAATTCCATGGCTTCTTAGCATTCAGGAACCTGATCTCTCTGCTTTGAAATAGAATTGCAGTAAAGAGATGTGAACAAGCAGAACATCCACAAGCGTCAAACCAAATCCTGCTACCCTAACTCAATGAGCAGTACCTTACTCAACAAATATTCCTATTGGCAGAAGGTGGCAGAACCAGTTCCATAATGAGAAAAACAAAAAATATGAAGATACCCAAATCTGTAGTGTTTTTAAGATGACAATGTGACTCCAAATTTAGCAGATCAGTCTTATTCTTCACTGTAGTATTAATTAAGATAAATCCTACATGCTTGAAGGAGAAAACGACCATCCACTGCTAATCTGGCAAAAAATTCTTTTCATTAATGATTACATATAAAAGTAGGCTGGGTGGACATCCGCCATAGATACCAAGTAGAAAACTTTGTTGAAAGCTCTCACATTCAGAACAAGAGGGCTGCAAACAAACAAGGGATCTATTGATTTCCTCATTGTTGTTCTACTGAATACCTTTGCACGAAATCTAAACTACAGGAGAATCTCATTAATTCATACAAACGACCGAGACTCCCACTGTGAACCAATGCATAAAATAAAACAATAAATAATAAAAATAATAATGAAATGATAAAACAATAAAAATAAACATCACAATATATATCCGGTAACAACTGTTTCATTTCAATTAAAAATAATACTTTATAATAGTATGTGGAGTTGGTAGAAACCCCTATACTTAAGGTCGCTTAGAACTTCCCAGTACAAACACCCATTTCAATTGCTTATAACTTTGATCTGAAATTTTAATTGCTTCCTCTCTATCTTCCTTTTTTTTTTCTTTTTTTTTTTAGTTTCAGCAAAAACAGTTCAGCCATTTCCAAGAACAACCTTCAGGAAAAATGGGTTCTTAAGCCAATGTAAAAAAAAAAAAAAAAGTTTTTGTAAAGATCTCTAGCACACCTCTACGCTTTGAACCATAAACTGTAAATTTGGTAGAAGGATAATTCTGAGGTCAGAGAAGCGCCTTTTACAGTTCACATGAATGTCCATCCTGATTTGGCAAACTTGAGCCACTGAAAGACACTATTTACAGATGCTCAGTGGATTGAAATCTCATCCACTTAGTCATATTGCCTTTCAGGATGAATGTGACAAATCTAGGCTATTTGGCTGAGCTGTAGCCATTAGATCACACTCCCCTCCACAGACAGGAATAGAACCTGGAAATCCTGATTCCCACATTCTACTGCTGTATGGCAAATAGTTGTGCAAACAACTAGTAAAATGTATCACGTCCATCTCTACTGGCTGGTCCACACACATTGTACCAGCCTACTGATGCTACTAGCTTCTCCTTTAGCTGAAGTGATAATGGTCTATGCTGTGGATCTAATGTTCCTCGTTTCCAACTTTGGAGGATGTCCCATATGGTGGAACCATATGGTTCCACATGACGGAATTTATTTGTTTGTTTTTTATTTTACTGAGCGCTTAGGAAATTACATACAAAAAAATAAATAAATTAAAAGAACAAAGGGCTTGTCTACACCAGCAGTTCTCGAACTATGGGGTGGGCCTCCCAAGGGAGGCAAGAGGTGTGTGCCTTTTTGCTGTTATTTTTTTAACAGTTCCAGCTGTCAGCCCCAGAGGGCTGAGACTAGTACAGAAGGGCTGTGCATACCTGGGAGGTGGGGAGGATTGGATAAAGGAGGCAGTCAGAGCACCCCCCACCCCAGGGCTGACAGCTGGAGCCCCACTGCCCGGGACTCTGGCTCTTCTTCCCTCTCCTCACCACCAATACCTCACTGGGAGGCAGTCTTGGGTCAGGCTCTCCTTTCTCCCCCCCAGTCCGTCACCGGTAGAGGGCAGTGGGGCTCCAGCTGTCAGATGCGGAGTGGAAGCAGCAATGCACAAGGAAGGGTGGCAATGGGGCACTAAATCTGCTGTGAAAAGTGATATTGACAAATATCACTTTTCACATTGCCACCCTAACTTCTGAAGCACCCTTCAGAGATGGGCAGAGGTATATGTACTGGAAGGGGCACAGAATGGGGGCGCGATCAAATAAGTTTGAGAACCACGGGTCTACATGAAGAATTTCTTTGCAACAAGGTGGGGTGTGGGTCTAGCCTGCACTAACCTTCTGCAAACTAACTGTCCATGTGGACCCTGCTGATACACATTAGCAGTTTATTAGTACGCTTTGATCTAGTTCTTACCTAAACAGGACTAGATCAAACTGCATTAACAAACTATTAATGCATGTCAGCAGAGACCAAGTGGACAGTTAGTTGGTGGCAGGCTAGTGCAGGGCAGGGTCACACCCCCGCTTACTGCAAACTAACTGTTCAAATACAAAAGCTCTAAGGTTCCAAAATAAAGCTCTCAGAAATCAGGGAATTGTCCCCCCTCCCCCCTCGGGCAGCCCTGAAAAACTATGTTGTACTAAGATAAGAACTTCCTAGATGACTATGTGTAATTAAGGGTCAGATTGTAGATCCCTTACTCACACTGCTAAGCACTGACTTCTTTGAGTAATCCCTTTGACTTCAATGGGACTGTCTGCATGAATAAGTGCTCAATAGGATGAGTATAGGCCTCATAATCTGGCCCTTAAATCTTTGCTGAGAACTGGGCCAGGACCATTTTGCATTTAAATTTTAGTGGGGATTTATGAAATGTGTGGATTAGCAAAATTTTACTGTATCCACATCTAGTCTGACAAAATTATGGTTTCAGTGAGACTTACAAACTGATGAACAGTGAAAGGATTGCTTTTCAACTAATTGTCAAAACTCCTCATTGTGACAAAGTAGAACAAGCTAGCCATTCAACAAGACAATAAGATGACAAAAGCATGACAATCTTTTCAGATCAGGACAGGTGGCCTGTATTAAAACCATAATTAAAATGTAAAAAGCTATGAAATAATATATTTACAGAGTTTAGTCTACTATATCTTCCTAGCCATACGTCAACAAGTGAACATGATAAAAGCTCTCACATTAATTATAGTGACTATTTCCTTAATGAAGTGCAAAAATGTTTGCATAATCTGATTCGGTTTATTGAATTAGTTTACAGTTTATCACTCTAAAAATAGGCATTGTTGCTTAAGTTTACAATATATTATCTTATTTCCAACAGGTAAACAGCTCAATATACAGTAGTAATCAACTGAAAGCACTTTTCAGATTAAGAATCATGAAATTACCAATAGCCTAATACTGTGTTAATAAGTACCTATTTTAGAAAGAAATTTGTCAATGTTACTTACTGTCTACCATCAGTATCTTCTTTATTTAAAAAAGCTGTACATGCCTAAACTGAGTAACTGGCAAATCATATTACAGTACCTTCATCCTTCCTTACTCCATTCCCATATTGGTAATTCTCATACTCACACATTGTATTAGCTGGAAATTCTAGGTCCTGGTCCTGCACAAATTTACTCTCAAGTTTACCTTTTTGCACACAGTATTCCAATTCAACTCAATTGGTCACTTGCATAAAGTTAAATCCTTTAATAAGCATTTGCAAGATCGGGTCTTTACGTTGTAAGAGACTGTGTCTTTTTATGTCCTCTATAACATATATGCTTTTGGGTGGGATAATAATAATAATAATAATAATAATAATGACACTTTATTAGGTAGAACTGATAAAGTTTGTTTAGATGCCAAAAAAATATAATTTAAACATGAAGAAATTAACATTAAATTATTCCATGATTGGTTTAACTGGCTTTGAACACCAAGCTGCTACTTTAAAAAAAACACTGCCACACCATACCAACAGCTGTACTTTGTTAACTCCATACTTGGCCTCCATAGTCAGGAAGTAAAACTTCCAAAACCAGGGAAGAGTGGTGGAAATGATGTTACAGAGTTCAGCAGGCTTTGAAAAGACATTGGAAGTTGGAACACATTTTTACTGACCCAGGCCCAAAGTAAGAAATAGTAATAAGGGAGAGATCACTCTTATAGTGCCACGTTATCATTCAAAGATGAGTAAAAGAGAAAAAAAGGAAAATAACAAAGTAAGACAGGAAGCAACTTAAATAGCAGAGTGTATTGCAAGCCCATTATAATGTCTTTACACTGGAAACGAAGGATTTTGGCATCAGATGGGGCATAAGTAATAACCGGAGGAAAGTTCATCCCTCATAAAACACATTTGCTGAAGAAATAAGACAAAAACTGTGATTAAGTTAATGTAATAAAATGAAGTGTGTAAAGTGCTTTGAAATTATGGGATGAAAGGAGCCGTGTAACTGAAAAGTAGTATTTTTCTCTCTCCATAAATATGCCATATATTTCTGATTTTTGAAAGCACTTTACATCTGCATTTTATCTCTATAAACAGGAGAAAAGTGCAGTCACTAAGAGAGGTAAGAGGAGCACTTGAAGTATCACTGCTTCAGTACCACACATTTCAAATTAAAGATGTTGCTCAGTGGGCCAAGTAGAAGACTCAATTAGGGAGCTTTACCAAATGCTTTCTGTGCCTACAATACTCTGCTGTTTAAAAGTATTGATTAAAAAAATGCTTAATTGACAATATAAAAAGTGACAGCAATTGCTTTTCAATTTTCTGGGGAAGTGGAATAATGGAGAGTTTATATTACACCGTATATTGTAGTTACAGATATTAAAAAACACAGGAAAAAAAGCCAGAAAGTTAGGACCCATCATAAATAAACACAGCATGAGACATGATTACAAAAGAGGACAGGACTGAAGAATATGCAGGCGTTCTGGAACAATTTGTATAGCTGCCATGCACCCCTAGTTTCAGCACCTATAAAAATCTGTAACCTGTACCCTGAACCCTGCCACCTAGGGCTGAAACGCTTCGGCTTTGGACGGTGGGACTCAGGGCTTCGGCTTCAGACCCAGCCCCAGGTCCCAGCAAGTCTAATGCCAGCCCTGGTGACCCCATTAAACAGGGTTGTGACCCACTTTGGGGTCCCAACCCACAGTCTGAGAACTGCTAGTCTAGTGGAATGCCTTGTTTGAAACACAGAGTTTCAAGTTGGTTGATTGCAAAATATGTCCACCAATTCTGACTTTTAAAATTGAACTATTTTTTTTTAATTCTGAAAACCAGTTGATTATTTTTTCATGCAACCATCTTCCTTATCCTCAGATCCAGCTCCTTCCCTCCTAATCATTCTATCTTCCATGATCAGCTCTGTGACTCAATACCAGCTGATATTCAGCATCACATAATCAACAGGAAGCAGAATACAGAGTGGTATGAAGACAGGAGAAAAGGGACCAGAAGCACGACTGGGGAGACAGGAGCAGGGAAAATGGTGATCTTTTTCATTATTAAAAATTATAGAGGTTCATGAAGGTCACCTATTAAAGAATTTGATCTTTCCTGACCACTTCTCTCCTCTTGCATAGGAGCAAGAAATTTCTATTGTTCTTCTTGTCTTATGAGCTAAGATTGCAAGAGTTGTATGTTTCATCTATCTAGGTGCTTATACTCTGTGCCACATATGATTTTAAAAATCAAAATAACAAATACTCTGCTTCATAGCTTCATTGACTTCAGTTGACGTCCAACAGAAGTGAGGTGTCCAAAAGGACACCAAGTTTCAAAACTGAGCTAACAATTATAGAGTAGAGATGGGTGAGGTAATATCTTTTATTGGACCGCCTTCTCTCTTTCATATCCTGGGACCAACACAGCTACAACAACACTGCAAATAATTTGAGAGCAATATGTTCTTGAGGAGTCATCTCTTCAAAGTCCTTTTCTCTTCCCACCCTCATCACCACAGTCAGGCCTGGATTCAGCTTCAATAAGGTGTTTATCCCAAGCACTGAAAAATGTGGAATGCAGTGCTGTTTACATTTGAGAGAATGACTATCTGGATCTGGGAATAGTCCATGAAGTACTGCTAGCTTAAACCTGCCTCACCAGCTTCCCAGTCCCCCAGTTTTGCCTCACCAGTTCCCACAGGTTCTTGTCCTGCTCCTTTTCTTAATATTTATACTGATACCTTGTTTGCTGAGAGTGCACACTGAGCAGCATCATAGTGCTCAGCATTGTGTAAAAGCACACAGCAGAACACGATCACTCCATCAGGAGGTTTATTATCAGAAATAAAGGAAATAAACATCAATTAAACCCAAACACACCAGTCAACTATGGGCTGGAGACACACTTTTTTTTAATTAATACTGTGGTTAGTGTTTAATTAATTTTAACAACTCAAGTGGGGGGGGGGTTAACATTGATAAGTCCTCCAATCAGTGTGTTTCTATGGAAGATTGTAAGGAGATGGTAAGAGTTTACCACACAAAGAAAAGACACATTCCAGAAGTAGTGGAAGTGTGAAAAAGGCATATGGAAGACAACTTCAGAAGAAGGCTGGTTAGGCTATTATAAATGAAGTTCAGGCAGTATCAAACACATTAATTCACAGATGGGAAAAAACTATTTGAAGGGAAACTTGATGAGAAAGTTCCCAGGTCAACTTTTTTTAATATAAAACATATGGGGTACTTGTGATACCAGCACTGTATTAAATACAAAGTGGCATACAATTGAGAGGACTTATAGCTGCATATTTAATATGGGCTAACCCTGCTGGTGTCCCACTGATTTTTTTGTAAGTAAAAATAGACTGCCTATCTTTAGGTTGGTTGGTTTGTTTGTTTGTTTTATGGTAACATTTGTAGAGTTTTATATCAATAACAGAAGTTCTAATTATATAGTGTGACAATAAAAAGGGCCAAACTATGGCACACAATCATTTCCACTACAACATGCCTCATAGCACAGGGAAGAAGAAGGGCCAGGAAGTAGAAGTGGATTACACGTTTGACCACTTTTGATAGCAGGTGGCTGCCCCTTCTGATCATTTCCTCCTCAAAATCATTTCCCTTTTCTAAAGGGTTCCAGCACCTCCTCTTTTCTTCTTGTTGTTGTTAGAACCCAAACTCTCTCTCACTCTGTTCTCACTATGAACCCACCCTTTCTTCACCTTCTCTCCCATTATTCTTTGGTAGAGGGGGCTATGGACAAAGACAGTCAACACACCCATGACATGATGCACTCAGTGTCATGGGAAACAAGGCCATTGGTAGGGCAGTAAGTATGGATGTCTCCCAGTGATAGAGTCATAGTAATGAAGAGGAAACAGAATGGGGAAAACAAAGAGGAAATGGAGAAGAAAAGTACTACTAACTATTCAAAAAAGTTCACCATTGCTAATCTACTGCAAAGCTCATTATTATAGGCAGCTACCCTCTTGTGAAGAATAAGAGTTGTCATTACCATGAACTGAAGGACAGTTTTAGAAGCTAAACTACTTTATAGGTTGTACCTTCACATTAACATATCAGTCCAGATGCCACTGGACATTATCCACAAATTGGCATATTATGCTCAGGAAAGGACAAAGCTGCAAATGTATGGGTGTTTCAGATCAGAAATGAGGGTGGTCCAACAGAACTATGAGAGGGTGAAAGACTGATTTGTTTATTTTAAAGGTTTCACTAACCCCAGCACCCAGGAAGATTCACAGACAAATAAAACAAATCCAATAACCAGAAATGCATCAAAAATGAACCATATAAAAAGAATGATTTTGAAACAAACCCAATCAAGCTGTGTTTAGTAGTTCTATCATCCTCTCTTTTTCATGAATAATTGTACCAATAATAATTGTCATCATCTCTAGGCTTTACTATTAGATGCCATGTATTTCTGAGCAAGATGTGCACCAGTATCTTTAAACACTTCCCTAGAACAGATGGTTAAAACTACTCAATCTCACAGAATAGTGAATATTGAGGTCTTTCTGGGGGGAAAAGAATTCCAAATGCCAAATTCCCTGAAGTGGATTAGATACATGAACCCATTTGCAGGTGAGCAATGTACCTGTTTCTTGTTCCCATAATTGGTGGAAGAAAGGAGGAAAAAAGTAAGAGACATCCCCCACACACTTAATTTTAATAAATGGGTATGGTCAATGGTTTGGGGCATTACATTAAACAAAAATGATCATCTGAGATTAAAAATAAAACATTTAGCCAAACATTTTACAAAATGCAAATGAGAATGTCCAGTGATCATATTGTATATTTTCTGTCTTCTGTAATGTTCATATTATCTAAGCATACCACAACGTCACTGACTGAAAATAACAAGTCTTGGGGAAAAAATAATAATGGAAATGGAGGGAGTTCTGAAAACTATATTTAACAAAAAATCCTTAGCTAAGCTTATCATTGGAATGAAGCCATAAGTCCAACAAAGTTGGCATTGCCTCACACTATATAGTATAATGCAAGATGACAGAGGTAAACATCCATGATGCATCACAACAACATACCCACTTATGAAATTTGAGGCAAAGCAAGTTCAGCTTACCATGTCTCCCTGTGTGTTAGCTGTATTAGCCCATAACTCTACTATAAGCCCTCAAGTGATTTTTTTCCACATACTATCCCTCAATAGACTATGCAATACCCTTAAACAGCCTGTTGCCTTGCTTAGATCTTTGCTTACTCTCAACTTTTAAAATTTAATAAATATTTATTGTGTCCCTAACTTATTTCAAATCTCTCTTGGCATCACACAAGCATCTGGCTCCAAAGCGGACATGACTTTTGCCAGTAGAACTTCTGCAAAAAGAGAGTGACCAATTTTCTCCTTATGTGAGGGAGTATCAAACTGCTGGTCCTCAGGTAAAGAAGTTTATTTTTCCCTAACAAGTTGCAAGGATTTGGGCCAGTGAAGAAAGAACAGGTTTCCAAACAATAGATGCGTGACTCCTAGTTCTAGATCCCAATCTGGGATTGTGAATTGGAATGCCTTGACAAAGTGGTAATTTTCTGTAATACTTTTATGAATCCAATGTGAGCCTTAGTTTCCACTATATTTTGCATGGCTACCCAGTGGAGAAAAAGGACTAAGTTTGTGCTCAGGGCAGGCTAAGAGACATAGGTGTATGTGTGGCCTAGTTATCTGAGCCTGAAGGGGTCACTAAAAAGGACTGGCCAAGGCTGACCCCATATCAATGGAAAATCTGAGAAGACAATGAAAAACCCAATCACCAAGATATTGACACCTAGCAACCAGAGGGGGATGGATTTCCCCAACTCTCAGCAGGGAAGTTGAGCAAAGACCCCAGCACAAGAACAAAGGACTGGAGAGGTGTGAGGCAGAGGATAAGCATTGGGTTCTGGAGGAAGCTGGGGGCTCTCTCTCACCTGGGAACTGACTAAGGACGTGAGACTGGGAGATAGACAGAGCCTGAAAATGGAGTTTTACTAAAGTCTGGCTGGGGTTCTGGGCAAACCAGAATGGCCTTTGCTTTAACCTTCTTTTCTCTAAGCTACCCTAAGGATTTCCTATGCTGTGTTCCACTTGACTAATAGACGCTACTATTTTGAAAACTCTGCCTGAGTGTCACTGCAAATACTGGGTGAGGTACACTAATCCTTGAAGAGTGTATAGGTCTCTACCAGGAGTCTGTCTCAGTTGGACTTGCCAAACAGCCTTCATGGTATGAGGCAGGAGTGCTCAAGACCAATGGGTTCGGTCTCAGGAGGCAGTAAGGCCAAGTGGCCTTCCCTGAAGAAAGAGTGAGACCCCGTGGGGTCTGGCACATAGAAGAGGGTCCTCCAAGAGACGTTCCAAAGCCAGGGATGTAGCACCAATCCTATGGATAAGTGACACCCGGCCATGACAACTCTGTCTTTCAGATCAGAACAGTCACACCTGCTCCCCTTGCAGTAACCATCAAACAAAGCTGACATACCCAATAAGGTTTCCCCTCCAAATATCAACATTCAAATATCTTATCAGTCAAGTAGAAGCCAAAAGGGCTGGGTTCTTAAACTTTTTGTAATATGAACTACATCTTAATAGAAAGATTGTCTCATAACCCAACTCCCCTCCAAAATGAAATTGTGCAAAACCCCTCCCACTTCTATCCAGGACCGTCTTACAGTCCTGCGGCAACTACAACAATTTTTTATATGGATAAATAATTTTAGCTAAAAATGCATTACCTTTTTTTCCTATAATGTGACTGTGATTTGCTAAGTGGAAACAAGGGGAATTAGCATCAGTGGGCCATAGACCACAGTTTGAGAACTGCTGCAATAGGGAAGACAGCAGAAGACAAGGAAGCAAATTCCACCCAGACATTCAAAATGGATAGATACAAGGCCTAACACTGGGTATATACATTATGGAAGGGAACTTAAGGAAGGTGGAGAATCAGCTAAAGGAAGAGACCCTAGCTATTCTGCACTCCAGGAGTGGCTTGATTTTGTTTTGTTTATTTTTAGAAACCTTTAAACATCCTAACCAAGAAATGTGTGAGAAAAAAATTCACAATATGAGTTTTCAGTGCATGTAAAATGGTGCGTTTTCATTATCAGCACTAACGTTAATTACAATTACTGTAATTCCCTCTTGGCAGACCTCTCCCTGGGGCTGCTCTGTCACTTGCAGTTGATTCAGAATACAGCAGTGCAACTGCTCACTCATTTAAGCTATTTTGATCATATTTTAAGCCCGCCCTGCTTTATTTACGTTAGCTGTCTTTAAAATGGTGGACTGACTTTCACTTGGTAGTGCTGGATCTTAAAGTTCTTATCTTGGCTGCCTCAGTCTATATACAAGACCTGACAATATTTGTCCTCATATTCCACCTACTGTTTAAGGATCTCACCATCTCACTCCATGTTTATGAAGCAACCTAGAGTGCTCCCATCCTCCCTAAAGATGTCCTATGAATCACCACTGTTCTCCCTATACTTATTGTCTTCCCTTCCAAACCATTTCCCATTTTTTATTAATCTGGACCCCTCATTTGATTTTATATGTTGGTATTTTAAGGAGCTGGTATTCTATATTTTATTATATTATATTTATGATTAATTTGTTATCCTGAATACTTTTGGAAGGGAGCAAGAGAGGAACTGGGGACTATATAAATAATTCTTATTATTACAGTTAATTCATAAATTGTTGCTTGAAATGATGAAGCCACAAAATCCAGAAATGGTGACACCAGCAACTGGGATTTGCTCTTATCTATCACCCGGAAAACCTTCAATAAAAGTAAATAAAAAATGATCATGTTGCCTGAATTTTTATTTCTCTTATCACCCTCCTCTCCATTTTTCCCTCTGTGTATTTTTCTCCAACTTCTTTCACCACCTAATTTGGACAAATATTTCTCCTCTGATTACTTTTCCTTGATGTTCTTCTTTCTCTCTCACTCCATCCCTGACAACTTTCTCTTTCCCTCTATCCCTTCTGATCATTCCCTCTCCAAAATCATTTTCTTTCCCCTAAGGGTACCACCGCCTTCTCTTTTCTTCCTCATGCTAGAATTTCCTCCCACTCTGTTCTCTCTGTGAATCCACCATACTTCCTTTTCACCAGTTTTCCTCTCTCTTACTATGCCTTCCCCTTCTCTAAACCTGATTCCCCATTTCTCCCTAGCCCTGCCCCACAAGAGTACTTTCCCTTATCCCACAAGATGTTGTCAGTCCTGCCTACCCAACATACGCCTGCCTTGCCCATTACATCCTTGCTACCAATGGCTACCAATCTTGCCCTCACCCTTTCTTGTCTTCTCCCTAAATGTCCTCCTACCATCTGTCTCCCTTCTCTCTCTCCCTCCCTCTCTCCCAGTCTTTATCCTTGCAAAGATCCCTTATTCTCCTCAAGGCTGCGTTGTGATCCCACTGCCTTCTCCTCTTAGCTCTGTCTATAGCAATGTGTCTCTTGCTGAAGAGAAAGTCAGTGCTAAAGATGAAGATGAGGAAGTAAGTGGGTACCTGGGGAAGGAGTGGGGGGATTCAGATCAGCCTTGCAGAGGATAAAGGGGCTCCTGCCAGCCTGAAAAGTAAGGAGATGGAATGAGGCTGAGGGCCAAGGGTTCCATAGCAACTCTTCCATTAGGATCTTCCATCTACATGGATTTGGTCTTCTATGTACAGTAGTAGGCCCCTCCTGTTTATTTCAATGGGACTATCCTAATAACATCCTACCTCCATAAGGCAGCAGAATCTGACCCACAATGTTTATTTTTTCACCTTAAAAAGGATGATGGCAGTTTAATTAACTGACAAAGCGTTGCCTAATTGGCCATTACTATAATCAAAAGGAAGGCAGACATTCTTCCCATTGAAACATAACGTGGGCATGATTTGAGTGTGAGAAATCATAAGGGATGTTTCGGCAACAAGTAGTTACTCAAACTAATAAACTCAGTTCTCTGGGGCAGGCACATTACTGATGATACCAACTATTGTACAAATGGTCAGATAAAGAGGCAAAAAAGAGCAGTCACAAGGATCACTGATCTGTTCAAAACACAAGGACTGAGGGAAGGATAGTGGAGGATAAAAACAATAAGGTAAGAAATACTATGCTTCAAAGGACAATTTTTTTAATTAAAAAAAAGAGAAAATACTATAAAGGGCTACTGTCTACTCAAGTGTTTGTATTGTAAAAAGTTGTGCTGCTAACATTTCTAGTAGACAATACATTGACATGACAATAAGATACTCCATATTGCAGCATAAGTTATGTGATATTACGGTGCTGGTTTTGTATATTTTTCCTTTTTTATTCTTTGTGATTATTAAACAAATGGACGTAAATCAACCAGCCATAAGATTTCAAGTGTTAATGCATTACTAACAGTCCTACCTGTTGGCGGGATGATTCCAGGAGACATTAGACCTGGGACAGAGTGTGGCATGATATGAGAATTCTCTGGGGAGGTGACACTTTGAGTCCTCTTAGGAGGCCTTCCAGGTCTAGAACTGAAACAAACAAACAAATTTTTTTTACAATTAAGCTGTTGTCTTACACATCATTTCAAAGTTGTTTCAAGTGGTAACATGGACTGTAAATAAATTTGTTTCAAGGACGGTTGCTTTTGCAGTTAGATGTAATAGACTTCCATCACTAATTAGATTACATGCTGAATTCATTTTCCTCATTGAAGATCAGCCGCTCTTGATGCATAATTCATAGCCTGCACCTCGTTACCTGCTTCTTCATATTAATATCTATACACAGTTTGAATTGCCTCGTTTGCATATGCTAAAGTTCTGCATGCAGCCTTCAGCACGAAAATTATGCACTAACTTGTAATAATTATTACAGTCAGCTTGCTATTGATTTATGAGACTTTTAAAAACCAAATATGTGTAGTACTTGTAATGAATGATATTTTAAGGTTCTTCAGGAAATTAAAAGGCAATGGCTGCCTAAGGAAATGTTCTGCTTGTTTGATTTAATACTACAGTTAGCTGGGAGGTGGAATGAAAGAGTGATTCAGACCTATAGCACATTTTTCGATGATATGTTTTATTACTTCGCACTGCTAGCCTGATATCTAGATGATAAATGACAATACATATCTAATGTGTGAAAAGGTCTTGCAATTTCTTTATTTTTTGTCATTTAAAAGATAAGTCAAGTTATCATTTAACCCTTATTCTATTTAAAGTGAAAATCACACTAAGTCACCTTACTTTAAATGTACTACATCAGAAAGGGCTCAGAATTATTTGTAGGACACTGTTGAGCAACTACCATCATAGCAGCATTCATATGCCCAGTGTGAATAAATAAAGGGCTTCAGGTTTACGCATTCCTTGTCCTTTGCTCACATAAACGACTTTCCACCTCCAGAGGTGTATAAATTAGACATGGCCTACAAATTAGACATGGATTACAATTAAATTATTTACTACTTATCCACATATGAATATATATGCAACACATGCTTCACCAAAGTGCACATATTCCCATGTACAGACCAAACCATTATGTTCTTGTACGGTCCTGTAGCTACCTACTTGGGGGTTATTTAGGGATGATTTTACAGAACCAGGCAATCTATTTTTTTTTTACATTGCAGTCTTATTATAGACTATGCCCAATATAAGTGTGTCTCGTTTATTTCTGAATGGAGAGGAGGGAAAATGGTGAGCTGCTCAGCCCCTGCAGTCCTAGCATAGGCCAAAATCCCATTGTCTGTACTGGGATTTTTATCTATGCTGGGACTGCAGCAGGAAGCAGATAATAAAACACACACTTTTCCTGTGACCATCAGATCATCCCTGGGTTTGGAAACACCCTTTTTTTTTTAAACTTCTACAACCCATTTCTAATAAACTAATGACAATCAAAGTTCAGGATATTTCCTTGGAGTTTAATGACTCAGGGCCTTGGGCCATTAACCTTAACTGGTCATTAATTCCTAAGTTACTGTCCTGAACTGAGGTCATTATTAATATTATAAACCAGGGATTTTTTTTCTTTTTTTTTGAAAAGATAAACAAAAATCCTTATTTCCTACTCTAACTGAAAAAAGATCCACATGAGAATCAGATTGTTTTACAGTGATATCACACTGAGACATCACATCAGCAAATCAAAAATCCTCATTTTCTTTGGAACATTCTATATGAGTGATAATAAAATAGACATACCATGAAAACACCTGAAACTGATAAAAATCACACACAAAAACCATCTGATTTCAATGGAGTATGTCTAAAGTATTCACCACAAAAAAAGCCCACGGTGTTAGCAAACTTTAATGACTCAATTTAAATACCAGTGGCGACACTCTCCTCAACTCCCAGTGGTGAGCATGGGTATTGCAGGAGTCTGACATCAACATACAAGCCATAGCCTATGTGTTGCTTTACCAGACCATTATAGAACATATTATGTATGGAGTGTTAACAGAGCTCTTCAGGCTCATTAAAATGTAAGGGATTACACCTGCAAACACTCATTTTCAGGAGGTAGTGCTTACTGACAAAAGTAGCCCCAGTGAAGTCAGCAGGCTTGATTGTGTCATAGGCTGCGAGGCCTATACAAGTGACTCAGGGGAAGTAAGAGCCTTATAACTTGGTGTGAGCTACCCAGACCTTGGGGCTGGGCACACAGGGGAAACAGTGCTGTGCTCTTATGATTCCTTCCATATGCAGCACTTAAACTTGAACTGTGTCATACAGTGCGGGTTGCTGCAAAGTAACAAACTAGCCCAACAGCGCAACATTCTAGATAAGTGTTTGCAGGATGAAGGCCTAAGTTTCCAATTCAAAACCCAAAGGGTGATGTTATTTAAATGCCAGTTTGGTGGGCTAGTTCTCTTTTTTTCCTGATAACATTTTTTTAAATGTAGAAACAACCATCTTGCACTTTTTTATCTATTTAAGAAATAGCTGCTAATTATAAAAATTCAGGTAAATAAATTTCAGACTTCTACAATAATAAGTCTGGAAGACCTAATTTAGAGTTGCTGCAGACTGTCTAGTACCCAATTAAAATGTGTACACCACTGATTGGATAAAGCAAGCATACACTGATTTCCCCAAATGCCTGATTATGTAATAACAATTGTTTTAAGTTATTATTTATATTACGCACTTGTTTCACTAACAAATTTCTAAACTACAATAATTCTGTTTTATATTTGCCACCAAGGTAGTTAATCCTTTATATTATGTGAATATATAATATGCATATAATGGCAAAATCTTGACTGTCTCTGTTTTTAAAGGAGCTATAGCAGTGGCCCTCAAACTTTTTTACTGGTGAACCCCTAGCAAGCCTCTGAGTACGACCCCCCCCTTATAAATTAAAAACACTTTTTTATATATTTAACACCATTATAAATGCTGGAGGCAAAGCGGGGTTTGGGGTGGAGGCTGACAGCTCGCAACCCACATGTAATAACCTCTTGACCCCCTGAGAAGTCCCGACCCCCAGTTTGAGAACCCCTGAGCTACAGGAATGCTTTTTGAGCAAAGAATGGAGAAAAAAATATTCTTGTGACTTTCATTCCTACAGTTCAGCAAAAGTAAAATGTCACAATAACTTTTTTTAAAAGTTTTTGTACCTAGCCAAAACCCTTCCATACTACTTTGTAGTTCATGATGAATTTTTTCTAGTTCTATTATAAAATCTTAAAAATAACTATGGCCAGACTCAAGAATGTAAGCTGCTCTCTCCTGCAGAGCTAACCAAGATTAACGGCTCTCAGGGCCAGATGTCTGTATACAGGTCCATATTTCCACTTACTAATTGGTATAACCGTCCCTGCCAGAGGGGCTCAGTCCACAAATAGATTGTCCTCCTTTAATCCATTCTTTCCCCCAAACTGAGCATAGCTCATGTTGCAGTGAAGCAGCCATAAAGCAGGTAGTTTTCAATTATGAAAAGGAGAAAAAGTACAGGGGAAGAAATCATACTTGGGTGGTGACAAATAATAAATGCCTGAGGAGAGTATGCACCCACTGCTCAGTCTGCCTCCTCTCAAACTGGAAAAGTAACAAGGTAAAAATAGAGAAGAATACTTCTTTTTATTCTTTAAAACTTTCACAGAGGACATTTCAGAACTTCCTGTCACATCCTGTAGCACCATCAATTTCAGTGCAGTCTGGCCAGTCTTGGCCTATGCAGCTGAGAATCTTGCCCTATGGGCTGAGAACAGGTACAGACTTTAAATGTATCACGTTTGGCAGAAGTGCATCTTCAGACACTCCTTGTTCAGCCAGACTTTCATGCATAGGTGCACTACAATCAAAGGAAAGAATCTGGTCCAAACTCAGGTCTCTTTTCAAGGGGACAACAGAAGAAATTATCTCCTTAAATTCATTTTGCATTCAATAAGCCCTTTCGTACCACATTTATAGTACACCTTTCAAGCCTTTAGAGCTCAACTGCTCTTTCTTTCTATTCACAGTATCCAGTGTCACTTAGGCCTGGTCCACACTAGGAGTTTATGTTGAATTTAGCAGCGTTAATTCGACTCAACCGTGCACCCGTCCATACCAGGAAGCTAATTAGTTCGACCTAGAGGGCTCTTTAGTTCGAATTCTGTACTCCTCCCCGACGAGGGGAGTAGCGCTAAATTCGACATGGCTATGTCGAATTAGGCTATGTGTGGACGGAAATCGACCTTAGTAGCTCCGGGAGCTATCCCACAGTGCACCACTCTGTTGACACTCTGGACAGCAGTCCGAGCTTGGATGTTCTGACCAGCCACACAGGAAATGCCCAGGGAAAATTTGACACGCTCCGGCGCCTTCTGGATGTTCTGCAGGACCGCAGGCAGGAGGACAGAGCCCCCCTGCACTGTATCTGCAACCGCCCTCCCCCGCCACAAAGTCCCAAACCCCCCTCACACAAAGTAACAAGAAGGAAGGGCGACAGGGGCCGTGAAAACTGTCACTGCACCCTGCAGAGTGCACAAATACAAGAAGGCTCTCATTCCCTAAATGTTGAGAAGTCCTTCCCTTCCTGGCTCACCAAAGCCCCAATCCCAGTTTCATCCCCTAACTGTGTAGTTGATTATTAAAAGTAGTTTGCTGTTAATTACTATTTCCATCAAGTTTTTCTAAAGAAGACAGTCTGTGAAGGGGGGGAAGGGGGATGTTAATTGCATAGGACAGTCACCTTTACCAGGGTACAGACACGGGGGCAGGATCAACAGCAGATCACACACACAGTGCAGTCAGTAGGCACCCTGGTCGGTCTGGGAGGTGTTTTCCATGTTCTGTGTGGGTGGGGGGTACGTGACTTTGTGGCATGGGAGGGTGTTTACAGAACTTATGCAGCGGTCCTTGTCCCGGACCACAGAGCCACGCAGCAGGGGAATCTGTAACCGTCCTCCCCCGCCACAAGGTCACATAGCCCCCGCACACAGAGTCCCGAAAAGGAGGGATGGCAGGCTCCATTGAAACAACCAGTCCGGCACTGCAGACCGCTCTAGGAGCAGGAGCCTATCATTCCTCGAGTGTAGAAGCGGTGTTAACATCACTGCACACCCTACCCACCACAGTCTGCGTCCCTGTTTCAACCCTTTAACGTGAATTCATTAATAAAGAAAACGTTGTTAATTAACAATGTTCCATTAACTTTATTTTTAAACGTGTGTTGGAAGGGGGGAAACGTGGTGAACGGGGTATGTAACCGCAGAAGAAAGTCAACAGTAACTGAAGCAGGGGCAGGTTCAGCTTCTCTGTAAAGAAACTGAACAGTCACAGGTTACCCTGCTCCCTGAGGAACCTAGCTTTCAAAGCCTCCCGGATGCACAGCGCTTCCCGCTGGGCTCTTCTAATTGCACGGCTGTCTGGCTGAGCATAATCAGCAGCCAGGTGATTTGCCTCAACCTCCCATCCCGCCATAAAGGTCTCCCCCTTGCTCTCACAGAGATTGTGGAGCACACAGCAAGCTGCAATAACAATGGGGATATTGGTTTCGCTGAGATCCGAGCGAGTCAGTAAGCTCCTCCATCTCCCCTTGAGATGTCCAAAAGCACGTTGAATGATGACAGTTACCCAAGACCACCCTCGACACATTTTTCCCCCCAGCATGCATTGTGGGGAAATCCCAGAATTCAAATGGGCAGCGGGGACTGCGGGAACTGTGGGATAGCTTCCCACAGTGCACCGCTTCCAATGTCAACGCTTGCCCCATTAGTGTGGACTCACAAAGTCGAATTAGTGTCCTTAGTGTGGACACACAAATTCGACTTTGTAAGGTCGATTCCACAAATTCGAATTAAATTAAATCGAACTAATCTGGTAGTGTAGACATACCCTTATTAACAGCAGCAGTAATGGATTAACCAGTTTTGCTACTCTCATCCATGCTCTGGAATGCAGCAGTGTCATTTTAAGTGCTAACATTCTCAATGAGGAGACACCAGGTATGCAAAACAACAGGGGATCACAACTACACCCCAAATGCTTGTTGTATTAGGCAGCGCTGTAAAGGTTAAAAATCTCGCGTCATAGAAAGATATCTTGCTAGGGGAGTTAGAGGAGATGGGATAGGGCAAAGGAATGATACTGGCATATGGAGTTTTTTACCTCAAGGCAACTGGTTGAATCCAGTATAGCTAATCAGTTATCAAAAGTTATTACTGTCTATTGACTAGCTGGTGTTCTATGTGAAATGAGTTTAGATGTCTCTGCCCAGTCCAAAAGAATAAGTATCTGCATTACAAAAAGCATGACCAATGTTGGTACTAACAGAAAATCTTCCTGGTCTCAGCAGAGATCAATAACTGAATGGCACTGAGAATCTCCCATTAGAAGCAGTCCTTCCTTCCTGGGATACCTTGCACTGCTGCTGCCAGTGCTGTACCTGAACCTCTCATGAACACTATAATGATGCATCAACTTGCAAATGAAAAACTAAAACAAAGCAAAATGCCAACGGATGACCAAACCACCATGTAACTTCATTCCTCAGTTTTGAAAAAGCCTGATTTATAAGGTCAGCATCTTTCAGAATATTTCAAATGTATTGCACTACAGTATTCAAGGAAAAAGGCAACACGTTTTGATGTTCATTTATGTCAATTCAAGTTTTCCACTTAAACATGTACCCTCAACTTTAGTTAACTGAAAGCATATCCAAGAACAGAGAAGCAAGAATGTAATCCTGAGATTAGATAAATTTCTATTTTAGCAGTTAGTAAAACAAAGATTACTTTGTGTTCTATTTACTTACAGCAGTAGTATAAAACAATAAAACTCTCGGGGCAATTACTTTAAATTTATTTTTCTTCCCACAGTTATGCAGAAAACCTTCTCACGCAATAATTAGTGTTGAACTTCTCATGATGTATTAGAAAGATTTATTGAGACAGCAAACAATGCTGATAAAAAAAATAAAGTACAGAGGTGCATTTTAAAATCTTCACAAGGGAAAAAGAAACAAATCAATGATCTCTGAAAGGGAGAGACTGTGCCATAAAAGTGGTTCCAGAAAGTGAAAGGACAATAGTATTCTACAGACTTAAGAATATACTTCTTCTATTTTTAAAACTAAATTACTGAGAAATGAATCTTTGGCCCAGTGTGCAGTACCAGTTTATTACTGCTAAAAATAATTAGACAGAATGGAACAGGATACTCTGCATGCTATATCCTATCCAAAGGACACTCATTGCACTAATAAATCAGCTGTTTGGTTCTAGACACATTAAATTTCTTTGGTGGTCATAGAAGACCACATTAGGCTGTTTTCCTTGCTACGAACCCCCATGCAAATATCATGGTTTCCCCTAAACCTGTCATATATCATACCAAACTTGTTCTTGGAAATATCTGGAAAACCCGAAGCAGAATATTATTATTTGTATTACTGTAACACCTAAACACCCCAGTTCAAGTCGGGCGCCCCACTACAAACACACAGTAAGAAGCAGTCCCTGCCCTTGCTATCTAAATACACAAGTCAAAGGGTGAGAGAGGAAACAGAAGCACAAATATTAAGTGGTCACTCAGCAGCTCAGTGAGAGTTGGGACTAGAACTCATATCTTGTGACACCCAGTCCTATGCATTAGACCAGACTACCTCTCAAACACAGTGGCCATCATTAAAAAGTTAAAATTTTTCCAAACAGTTACCACACAAATAGTACATATATGTCCAAAACATGACAGGAAATAATTGCAGTATCTCATAGACGGCAGTGTGTCACCATTAACAAATGTTGTTTTCTTTATGGCAACCAGAGTGACTGGATGTATACAGTAACAAGAATGGCTGCTAGTTGGCTGAGACAAATAGGGTGGGATTGGTGGAAGCCATGATGTTTATAATTTTGCTTTTTGCATGTAGCTGTGATGTTAAAGGTACAGGATTTGGGGGAGATTATTCAAACATTATGGTTTTCCTAAAAGATTAACATAGATGACAACTAACATGCAAGCCACCCTGTTTTTAATATATATCATAAATGATAGGTACAAACAGTTAATTGTTTGGTCATAAGATTGTGATGTCACAGCTGACTTGACTACTGCATCGTCATTCCATTGGTTGAAATGCTACAACAATTGTCTAAAAATACCGATTCGTATTTCATGTGGAATGTTTGATGTTGCAGCTGTGAGATATAAAACCCTTGTTACATCAAAGCCATACAATTTATAGAAGGAAATACATCTGATTAAGTGATAGACTAAAATTAATATGAAACAAAACTCATTTACATTCTAACCATACTTCACTGAAGAACTACTTTTTCATTTAAAATAAAATAATGAACTCTGATTCAAAAAGAGTTGTCAAAGTAATAGGAAGAGAATGCAGCAGTGAAGGAAAACACAAGTTCTGGAGATCATGAAGGAAAGTTATTTAAGAAGATTGTAAATAAAATCGACAATTTGTAAAACATACATATTCACCATCTTTCCTTTGGTGTTTTGCAATGCTTTACCAAATATATTCTGTAGCTTCTCTACCATTAGTAAAAATACAACAAAAGAGTTCAATATCCATCAGACACCATTTCTAAAATTATGAAGAAGTAGGTAAAAGCAGGATCCTAAAGTATGTGTGTCCCACAAATGTGTTCAATCAAGTAATGCAAGAAACTTCCAATTTTAAATAACTAAAAAATGTTCCCCTTCCAGCAGTATTATGCACCTGCATAAGAATCCAAACAATATCACAACCAAAGATTATCTGAATTTTAAATTTTAATTAAAAAAATATTTCTAGCTCTCATGGCTGAGATGAAAACCTTCCAAATGTGAACCAAATGTGACACAGTTCTGTCTGCTACAGTTTGCAGATAGCCTGAAACAATGAGTCAAATATATGAACTCCCTCAGCTACCATTAATCCCACAAGAGTGGCATTTCTAAATCTCAGAGAAGAGACAGTAATGTAAACATTAACTACTCATTGCTGATCATTTAGCAGATGAAATGAAGAAGGTGTGATAGATATGGCAATTTCCTCCAACATCCTTATTGTATTAAGTTTATGTGTTATTGTGGGCCAGGATTGTATGTAATCTCTCTAGAGCAGTGTTTACCAAACTTGGGACACCACTTGTGTAGGGAAAGCCCCTGGCGGGCCGGGCCGGTTTGTTTACCTGCCACGTCTGCAGGTCCGGCCGATTGTGGCTCCCAATGGCCATGGTTTGCTGCTCCAGGCCAATGCGAGCTGCAAGAAGCAGCGGCCAGTACGTCCCTCAGCCCGTGCCGCTTCCAGCAGCTCCCATTGGCCTGGAGCAGTGAACCGCGGCCAGTGGGAGCCGCAATCGGCCAGACCTGCGGACGTGGCAGGTAAACAAACCAGACCGGCCCTCCAGGGGCTTTCCCTACACAAGCGGTGTCTCAGGTTTGGGAAACACTAATCTAGAGGGAGATGTAACAGATATTGCAACCCCATGCAGTATCTTAGGGGTCCATTGTTTTAAATGAATGGCTGATGTATGTTTGTGTTCTACTCAGTGAAGGAGGGCTACCATAGCTCCTCTAGGAACTTAAAACAGTGGGTGGGAATTAAGGCAAATCAGCCAGGTTGTAACCCCCACCCTGAGAGGTACCACCTGCTTGGGAGTTCAAACTGGTTTCTCCAGAGGCCAGCCAAACACAGAAAGGACTTTGGAATAAATAGCTTCAGACCCAGGGACCCCAAGCCTTGAGGAAGGATTAGAAGGACAAACATCTACCAGATTCTGAGGTTGGAGTGACCTCTGGTACGCTTTTTAGCATGTGTGCAGGTTCTTTTCTCTGTAATGTTTTCACCTTAAGAATAAACGTGATTGCTTAGAATGAAATGTGTGGTAACTTGTAACCGTTGGCAATTACTCTGATCCTGGCATCTAGAGAGCAAACAGTGCTTAATTTGTGCCAGGGTTTACTAGGGCTAAACCCCAGTACCTCTCGGCTTGGCAGTTCATAGCCCCAGCACCTCTGGGCTTGCTGCATCAGTTATGAATGGAAAAATATTCTGTGAGTGCCAACACTTCATTGCTTGAGCCCCAGCACCTCTTTTATTACCCAAGAACGGGTGCTGGTCTGTCTAGGCAGTCTAGCTTGCTGGGAATATCACAGAGTTTAGAGTGGTTGTCCTTGAGAGATCACAAGGGTGGAATATAGGTGCTGTGACAGAAGAGGGTGGCAGAAATGAAGCCATGTAAAAGTGGAAATTGGGACCTTCTGCAATGAAGAACTGAGAAGGCACAAAATTAGGGAAAAGGAACAAAAACAAAGGAGGATGGGAAAGGGAGATAAACAAAGGGTTAAAAAGCTATGCTCCTAATGGTGAGCATATTTTCTCATTGAGCAATAGTAAACATGTCCATAAGATATTAAAGTAGTAAACAATCAGATTAACTAAAAGTTAAGTTAGTACATAACAACCATAGTCTACCCTTCATCTTTGTGCTTACCTCCCATTAACATCAGTGGAGGTTCCACCATAGATGAGGGCAGTATGTGTGTGATACCTTAGTATAAGAGTTTCAGCATAAGTCCAGATATTGACAGTATCTGAACTTGAAAACTTCAGAACAGATAGTTAAATACTAATTATTAGTTTTCCCCTTGTTACAACTTTCTTCAGTTTTATCGGAACAGAAGGAATTATTTCAGTCACACGATTTTACCCAATACAAATGGGGTACAAAGATACCAAAAAAAAAAAAAAAGGCAAGAACAAAGTGGTAACTCAGACCATTTTACAGAGTGCTACACAATGAAAGTGAATGAGTAAAAAGTGTATTAATATATTCAATAATTAATCAGCAACAAATAAGAATATGTGTATGTTCAATGTCTGTCACAAAATATTGCATTTTGCCTGTCGTGTCACCTGGCAAGGAGTGACATGAACCTCCGAAGTACAGTGTTACAGTTCTTCACAACAGCTGAACATGTTATAGAAATCTGAAAAATATATATTTGTTTTGTGAAGCACTGATTTCATTGATTGTCTCATATGAATAGTTCTGCTTAAAGACTTGATTTCATTAAATCATTTACCCTTTAAAAAGTATGCTTAAAATAAAAGATTTTATTCTGGCTTCTGCCAGAGAATGTGGCTAATGTTCATGTTTTTTTGTCTGGTTGTTTTTTTGCCATCTGCATTTTTTAAATCATCTGCATTGAACTTTGCATATATCTTCAAAAATTCACTAGTTTGTGAACACAAATCAGATAATTGCATGTGCAAATAGCTCATAAGATTCATGAAAGAGAACTAAGCCATTTGCCTGCAGAATTATCCATTCTGTACAAGCACACACAATTAATGTGCATATTTTATAGGGAATTTTTGTTTGGGCAGTTTAGAAAATCCATTTTTATCAGTGTATCTGCAAAAATTATCAGATCTCAGCACTCAGTTTTAAGACCCTCTTAAAACACACACACACACACACACACACACACACACACACACACACACACACACACACACACACACACAGAAGAATTTGTTGATAAACTCCACTGTGGATCTCAAACTTATTATTCATTACTACTATATTCAAATAAAGTTACATAGCAAATACATTTCACTTCATATTTGCATGGTAACCAAATTACTACCATAATAGGCATAGGCAAATATTCCTATTATTCAAGGTCCGTGTTTTCTGAGGCTATTCTGGTATTGCTGCTGGTTTGCTAATAAATATTCCACTCCTATTCACAACAGTTCATAATGAAGCTCCACCATATAGGTGTATCCACTGTAGTACTCTAATTCATTCATCATTTAATAGGCCACACTCTTCACATGAAACAAGTGAACTGTCACCTTTTTAATGAAGCTGCCTATATCTTAAACCTTTTTTCCTTTAAAAAAAAATCATCTGCCAGAGATTGTGGTTAATGTTCCCTGCACTTTGTTTTTTTGTTTTTTTAATATTATCATTATTATTAATCTGAAACCCTCACTCATTCACTATATACTGCAAAGATTAGTCCAAGTCGCCCAAATAGAAAATCAACTTTAATGCTATATTTTCTTAAAGTAATTCTATTTATCATAGCTGTGAGATTCATAATGATGACATACACTGTATCAGACTTTCCACTGCTCTGTGCAGATGCAAGTAATTACTGGCACCTCCTGGTTGCAGATGTCCAATGCAGGTACTTGTTCCATAGAGGTCCAGTACCACAAGAAACCAGAACTATACGAGGACTTTGGAGAAAACATCCCTAAAGAAGCTGGGGAATGGGATTGGGGATTCTAATGTCTGACATAGCACTACACTTCCCTTAACCCTCATATGGCGGGACAGTGGCATCCCAGAAATGGTGTGGAGGCTTAAGAGGAGCCCTCAACCAGGTGATAATGATTCAGAAAGGAATTATGACCAGCACAGTACAAGTTATTGCTGGATAGTTCCCGAATGAGTTCATAAACCTGTGGCCTAATTAACCCACATCCTTTGCATCTTGTCTTTCTTCCCGTGTGTCCAGGACAGAAACACCTATGAATCTCATTCAAGTCACTAGTAGTTTGGAGGTATGTCTACACGGCAATAAAACACCCGCAGCTGGCCTGTGTCAGCTGACTCAGGCTTGCAGGGCCAGGCTGCAGGGCCATAAAATTACAGTGTAAACATTCAGGCTCGAACTGGAGCCAAGGCTCTGGGACTCACAAGATGATAGACCTTGCCCCAAACAGCTTACATGCTAAAACAATCATTTAGAGTCATGTTGTAATATTCAGAGTAGGTACCAGCTTAATTCACAAATAACTGCATTTAAGTCAATGGGTTCATTCATGGAATAGGGTTCTATTCACGGTGAATAAGGCTATCACAAACTAAAAGCAAGCGAGAATGTACATTGTTAGTTTCATCTGCTTTGCTTGAACTGTAAACTCTTCAGAGTAGAAACCATCTTTTTGGTGTGTGTCTGTACAGTACATAACACAATGAGGTGCTGATCACTGACTGGGGTTCCTACCAAAGTACCTATAATACGTTTTTTTCTTTTGAATTATTTTGCATTATTTTTTGCAGGGAGGAGTAGGGTTTATAGGGCTTATGGAAGAAGTGGGTTTTGGGAAGAGGATTTACAGAGGAGAGGTTAAGGGTATGGCAGAGTGAGTGGAGAGAGGGATTCCAGATACAGAAGGAAAATTATTGTAAGACTAGGGAACAGAGCTGGCAATGGAATTGCCAGAAATAAGTGAGAGGGATGAAGGTGAGGAAGTTTTCAAGGAAAGTCAGTTTTTTGAGTTGGCCATGCTGAGCTTTAGCTTTCAATGGGACAGCATCCAAGATGTGCTGTTGTCAAAGAGGTACAATTCTGAACAGAGTGGAAGTAGTCAAGAAAGTACAGTTAGATCTTTGAGAAATCAGGACAGAAGCAATATATTAAACAGTGCAACTAAATGAGGCTCCCCAGCGATAGAGTGGAGAATTAGAGGGGGCCAAGATTGAGATCAACGGACACCAAGACTGTTGGAAGACTGAAAAATAAGTTACAAATCTTTTTTCATGTCCTCCCCTCATTGAGAGCATTCATAAACCCATTTCTGCTGCTTCACATACTGTTCCATGAGTCATCACGCATAGAACAAATAATCATTATGGTGGGAAAGGTTGGAAATAGTTTAGACAGCTAGGCAGACAAAGAGATGGGTTTCACTGTAGTTGCTTCTGATTTACACTTGTGTGAAATGAGAATTATGAACTTAATCTATATACATTTTAAGACATGCTGGAAGATCAATTTAAAAAATGTTTTTTGTTGATGGAGAAAGACGACGCACATGTAACTGAAAAGAAGGTTAGGAAAAAAATTACTTCTAGAAGAGGATACAGTGCCTATCATTCTAATATACATATAAATAGACTCACAATTAGCTGAATAAATAAATCTTTAAATGTAAATTCATAATGCATTTACAAGTGTGTAGCATGGCCAGAATCTTCATGCCAGTGACCAGTCTAAATAGGTGAGCTGGATGCTGGGGGAAGGTAAGGAAAGAGGAAGCCAACAGGTTGAAGCAACTCTCTATGCCCCTTGGATGAAGGGCCAGAAAATCCATGCAGCAAAGGACCTGTCTCACCATCCTCTAGTCTGCTTTTCCTCAACTTTTTCCTCTCTGTGCCCAATTTGCATAACCCAGGGAGAATCTCCTTTCATTGCAGATCCACACTTGTTCTGCTGCAGAGAACCCTCTGCAGCTGCAGAAGTGGGAGTAGAGTTTTCTCCTATATGGGAAATACAGAATTTCAATCCAGTATACCCCAGACATTGAAAAGAATGCTAAAACTGTAAGAAAATTGTAATTTAGAAACTGATTCACCTAAAGATAAGGGTAAAAATGTTCACTTTCATTGTACTTAAGTTATAATATTATCTTGCTCTAGAGTTAGCTGTTGTATGAAATATAAAGGCTCAAATTTGTATTAAACTATCTTGCCAAAATTATTTGGTCAGTGATTGCAGCCATAACATTCCCAAATTTGCTGACATCTGTTAATACAGCCAATGGTCAAATTTGTCCCAAAACTATTCTATAAAAAGTTCTCCCTAGCAGAAATAAATCTGCTGCCAGAGTGTTATTTCAGGGCACCACTGAGGAGATAACCAGTCATTTGTGTCAAGAGTGGTACAAATAATATGTTTTTGGATAACAGAGCTGATAAATGGGTACTCTCTCCAGTAACCTTTTTGTATTTATATTTCTTTGCACTTCAGATAGTTCCCATTTTGTAAAGATGCACATAGAAGGATTTAATAGGAAGTTATAAAAAATGCATCAGGACTCATTTTAAGGAAGGATATAAATCAATTATTGAGAAGTTTGTTTTAATATGTAATTTAAACTTCTTAATCATGGATCTGCTCTATACTTATTTCGTGACTGGACAATTTACAAATGTTTTAAACCACCACCTCCACCTCCAACACCCATTCTGAGAGAAATATAGATAGTATATTTTTGTTATTCACTCCACATCACTACCACACTATGACAGAAAAATTCTGTTATATCCAATTGTGTTTTTAACAAATACCTCACAATCATCAAAAGAGCAAAGAAATCTCAAACCAAAAGAGCACATTCATGCATTGTAATTCTCATGATTTTCCAAGCCTCTTGTGTATGGGATATTTTTAATTTGTTTTAGCCTAATCTCTACTTTGTATTTTCTCACCTCCAGGAAGGTGTCGGTGACTGTAGAATTTCATGAAAAAGAATGACTACCCATCTTTCACGGCTAAGAAAAGCACCAGACAGCAGTAGCAAACTTTTCTCAGTAGGGCATGCTGCCATTGGCTGGGACTGTAGTGTGATGCTTGATTGCACGCCCAATGCCTGGAACTGCTCCATACATGCCAGATATACAGACTGTCCTTTTGCTTTGTGTGTATCGCTCCTAGCACAAGCCCAGATTTTTTTCTGAGATCTTTAAACACTACTGAAATACAAATAATTAGAACAACTTCTTCTTCTCATGCCCAAAATGCGGCGTTTGCAATGTTGTTGTAGTCATGTTGGACCCAGGATATTAGAGAGACAAGGTGAGGGAGGTAATATCTTTTATTGGATCAACTTCTGTTGGTGAGAGAGACAAGCTCTGGAGCTTACCCAGAGCTCTTCTTCAGGTTGGGAAAGGTACCCCCACAACACACCTTTCAAGATTCATGAATCCTGCACAGGCCTATCATAACATCTGGTGTACCTCATCCAGTGCACTAAATGCCCCAATAACAACCATGCGGGTGAAATAAGGCAATCACTGTGCTCTCAAGTAAATTTACACAGAAAAATGATAAAAGAAAAAAACACGCCAGCACCCATGGGCAAACACTTTTCACAAAACGATCACTCCATATCGGACCTCTGAGTCCTTGTCCTCAAAGGAAACTTACACAACATCTTCAAAAGATGAGCCTAGGCCAGTGGTGGGCAACCTGCCACGTTGGTTCTGCTGGAGGGCTGCCAGACAGTTTGTTTACATTTGCACAGCTACCCATAGCTCTGAGTGGCCATGGTTCACCATTCCCAGCAAATGGGAGCTGTGGGAATGGTGGCCAGCACGTCCCTGTGCCCCACGCCACTTTCCGCAGCTCCCACTGCCCGGGAACAGTGAACCATGGCCAATGGGAGCTGTGGGTAGTCGTGCAAATGTAAACAAACTGTCTGGCGGCCCTCCAGCAGATTACCCTGACGGGCCGTAAGTTGCCCACCACTCACTGGCCTAGGAGCTTAAATTCATAACTTTGGTAAACACTAAAAATCATGGACTCAAAGATACTGGATTTATGGCTCATTACCACAGTCTGTAACCCCTCCTACAACTGCAGAGGTGCTAACTGCCCACTTCACCTTGAATAGTCTCTTGGGCCTGGTCTACACTGCGGGGGATCGATCTAAGATACGCAACTTCAGCTATGAGAGTAGCGTAGCTGAAGTCGGCGTATCTTAGATCGACTTAGAATCACTTACTTCGCGTCCTCACGGCGCGGGATCAATGGCCGCCTCTCCCGCATTGACTTTGCTTCTGCCTCTCGCCGAGCTGGAGTTCAGCAGTCGACGGGAGAGCGACTGGGGATCGATTTATTGCGTCTACACTACATGTGATAAATCAATCTCCGATAGATCGATCACTACCCGCGATCCAGCAGGTAGTGTAGACATACCCTTGAAAATGTGTTAACTCCTTATGCTTAACAATATGATCCACTTTGTATTTAGTTGTAACACTTAGGCCAGGTCTACACTATAAACTACATCGCTCGGGGTGTGAAAAATCCACATCCCTGAGCAAAGCAGTTATGCCAACCTAACCCCCGGCATAGACAGCATTATGTTGACAGGAGAGCTTCTCCTGTCAACATACCTATTGCCTCTCACAGAGGTGGATTAACTATACCAAAATCAGGAGCACAGTAAAGCAAGTGTTAAGGCAGTTTTGTGAACTCATGATTTTACTGTGAGTCTCCTGATAGTTAGTGTTTTTCTTAAAGCCCTAGCTGCCATTTTTAAAAAAAAAGTTTCTAGTCCTTATGTTACAGATAAAAGCTTGAAAATATGACCTGAGTGTACCTGAGTGTTAAGAAACCAAGAAGTCAAATAAAAAGCATCCTGCATACAAAAAAAAAATCCTCTCGTTATTTTGGAGGGTCTGACTCACAATCTTTGAACATTTGGATTTGGCAACACTGATTAAGTATGTTCAATACCCTGTGTTGCTGGCCAAACCATAAAGCACATGTGTATATTTTTGGTGATCCCGTCCTTTTTCACCCAAAGGTGAAGGTTATTGCACAGCTGACAATGTCCTTTGAGCTAAGTTAAGTAGTGTTTGTGCTATTTATGCATGGTCATGGCACCAGGGACTGATGGTCCTTCGTGGTAAAGGAGCAGTTTCTCAACCTCACAGTGCCTGGGAGATAAGAGATTCTGTACTTTCTGCAATACAGGCCTCAGAACAAACAGGGGTTGGGACACAGAGGCTCTCATTTCCCTGAGTGAGAATGATGGTGGTAGTGGTTCTCATAGGTGGTTGCACTTGACTGGCCTAGGTTCTTGACCTTAAATTAGGTGGTGAGCTCTGGCAGACCTCCCAGCAGGTTTAACAATATTTGAAGAGGAGGATATAGGTGGTATTCAGACAGTGTAGATCAGTGCTTCTCAAAGTCGGGTCACCGCTTGTTCAGGGAAAGCCCCTGGCGGTCCGGGCCAGTTTGTTTACCTGCTGCATCTGCAGGTTTGCGCCTCATCCCGCGCCGCTTCCCGCAGCCACCAACGGCCTGGGATGGCAAACCATGGCCAGTGGGAGCTGCAATCGGCTGAACCTGCAGATGCGGCAGGTAAATAAACTGGCCCGGACCGCCAGGGGCTTTCCCTACACCAATGGTGGCCCGACTTTGAGAAGCACTGGTGTAGATAAATCCAGAGCCCTCTTCAACCCTTTATCACTGTCAGAACTTCTTACCTCAGTCAGCTATGGGACATGTTGTGTAGTGATATCACTAAACTATGTTGCATTCTAGGATGCATTTCAAGTACGCAACATATTTGTGTCATCATTCCAGCCTACCTGGTGATAAAGATCTTGTATTTATACAGTGCCTTCCATTCACACAGAACCAAAAGAACTTTACAAGTTTTACTTAGTGTACACTCTTTATACATACATTATATTTAGGTATAATAAAGCTCATGAGTGAATACAGCAATTACTTCAATAAAACACTGCAGGTGATTAGCAGTGCACAGCCAAACCACACAATAATTTAAGACAGGAAGTGACTATCTTATCCAATTGAAAATACAGGAAAAAGTTAGAAAGGCATTGTGGCATACTAAGTCTAAATTTAGCTAGTAGAGCGGGATTAACGCCCCTAGATCCTTTTAATGACCACAGGTGATCAGGACTTCTGTTTTACATCTCATTCCGAAGACAGAACCATGAGCTGCAGCACCACCACATTGGCGGATTAGGTCAATACTGCCTCAGAGGGAAAAATGCCAAGTACTGGATCAACAATACTATCTACATTTTCCACAGAGATCCCCCATCCAAATACTCACCTGCCCTGACCCTGCTTAACTCATGAGATCTTTTTATGAGATCATTGTCTGAAGAGATATGGCTGCAGGCAATTCTGTAAAATTACATAGTCCCTTAGCTAGCTTCCATCACTGGGACTGAATACAGACTTTTTCCTAAATGACACATTTCTCCGACTTGCTTAAAAATTGGTTGAGCCTGCACACACAGCTGCACTTTCCTAAAGAGCCAGTTTACGGGAGCTTTGCATGAGGTTCTTTAACAACAAAAATATATTGCTGAAAATGGTTCTCTCTTTGTATCATAATGTACAGAGTTCAGTTAAAAATCATAAAAGCTTCCTATAAGGGAGGATATTTGTACAATATTTTTCTTTACAAAATTACTATAGTTTGCTATAGTAAATCAGCTGACCATTATACTGTGCCACATTATAAGGCTTTTCCCTTAGAACAAAGTACTCCATGGTGTAGAACAGTTCACACTTAAAACAATAGAAAGCATACACACTGTTCTAAAGATTCTCTATTTTTTTTCTTTTTTGAAGTATGTAACCAAAACACAGATTGTAGGATTTAAACGTTTTCATAATGGCACATTACAAGTGGTTTACAACCTTACAATATATGTTACACACACATGGTGACATTTAAGATACACATACTTTTCTGAAAATGTTGTTTTATTTTATAACCATAATAAAAAGAAAACGTTCTAATGGACAGGTTATTTTAAAGAGAAAATAAACACACATATGCTACAAGATTTACTGTGAATTAATTAACCCTAACATAATGTAAACAAAAGCTGGTAATAACAGCTTTTATGAAGTTTTAATTTTTGTATTGACCTAGTAACAAATTTAAACCTTGACAGTTTAGGAGATCAAATTAAATGAATATAAACATTTTGCTTAATAACATCAGCAGTCAACAGGGAACATCTGTGTTTTACTTCAAAAATGATCAGAGAATATTCTTTTGTTTACACAACAGATAATCATGAGGTTTATATTTCTGTGTTCAATTTAAGCGAGGGGGGGGATCATAGTACCTCCAGGGCCCAAGGAAGCAATATGTTACAAATGCAGGATTTCTCCTTTTTTTTGTTTTGTAACCATGGTAAAACAATAGAAATGAACTTTCCCTGAACCTTTCTCCTTTAATGGCCTGGGTCCATGTTGACCTAGCAGTGCAAGCTGGAACCTGATACTATCAAACTGACTGCTGCTAAAGCAATCAGATTCAACACAAACTATACACACTACATTATAATACTAATTTCAGCATCCCACAGAGCCAGTGAAAATCAAGCTATTAAAGTATTATTTTCTATTGTTTAAAAGTGAGATTAATTCAATAGCCTGAATGCACCCAAACACTGAACTAAATGGCAGACTATACAACTATATTGTTATTCGTTTATAATACTGCACCAAATGTAATTGAAGATAAGGTCCTTTCCCCCCTCCCACCCTGCTCTTCCCCCAAAAAACACACACGACACTACAGGATGAATTATTAGTAAACAGAAGATTTAAGTCATTATAGGTTAGTATAATCTTGCATTTGAATAAGGCACGTAATTAAATTATCAAGACTTAAATGCTTGAAAGAAGAAGAGTATGATAAAAGTGTTTTAAAAGGCAGAATAACAGTAGAAACTTTTTCATGTTCCTCTACAGGCAATTAAGGTATGAAAGCATAATTGATTAAATCCACTAATTAAGATATTTGTTATTTCTGCAATCATACATGATAAATAATGTATTACATAGATCACAGCAGCACCATTTCCTGCCACTATTGTTTAAGATTCTCTGTGTGTCAGATTTAAATACTTATTTTCAGGAGTTTCCTTCCAGGCTCAGATGTCTCAATCAAAAAGCAAGTGAAATATATTGTTTAAAGTATATAGTGGACAATTTTTAAATAATACTAATTTTATGAAAATATTTTTATTTGTAGGAGCCAAAGCACCAATATGTGTGGTTTTTTTAAAGTGTATTACAGTTTTGGAGATAGAAACAGATTATTATTACTAATATTTATTACTTCAATTGCAGTAGCACCTAGGAACCCAAGTGACAGACCAAGACCCTATTATGTTACAAACAGAACAAAAACTTTTCCTGCCCTAAAAAAAGGTCTAAAGTTGTTGTGTGCCTTTAATCTCCACATGCATATTTTGCTATAACTATTTTACTATGTGCAGAGACTGTCATTTATTTTCACAGAATATATCACAAGGAAACCTCAATTTGGAATGCGTACAGATGCTACTGCAATATCAATGTTAAATATCACATATATGTAGCTATAGTATGCAGAGTTGGCAGTAACGTCTTATCTCATTTATCTAACCTGTCTAGTTGTCTGTCTGTCCTTAAACTGAGATCATGGAACACATATTGTTCCTTCCGGTATGTTTAGAAAGCATGGTATTTGACTGCTAACGGTGTACAATGGCTGTTGGGGAGGTAAGATGATGTCTCCCTTTATTTCTCACCCCAGCTTCCCTGCCGTCTTCAACATTCATGTCCTCTCTCCAAGTACAGTCTACCACTTCTTCTTAAGCCACCAACCTTTCGAACAGCCTATGCATCCGACGAAGTGGGTATTCACCCACGAAAGCTCATGCTCCAAAACGTCTGTTAGTCTATAAGGTGCCACAGGACTCTTTGCTGCTTCTCCTATCTAAAGTATCTCTTCACTTCTACCATGATCCATCTCCAACACACTTGTACTCTTAGCCACCATCTCTCTCTGCTAACCATTTTGTAGAATGTTCTATGCTACTATACAGTAAAATATTGGGCATCTCACAATGCAGCCCATATGTGGCAGCAAGAAAGCAGAGGAGAGAGGCAGGGGAAGAAGGAGAGAGAGAGAGAGAGAGAGAGAGAGAGAGAGAGAGAGAGAGTAATAGCTTGCTGCAGCTGGGGTTGCACAAAACTGACTAGAATCTGTTCCATTTCACTTCTACTGCCTAAATTAAGAACAGAAGTGAAACTGACAAGAGTCCTTAGGAGAATGCCGCTGCTTTGGAAGAATGGGCCTGGTCCAATCCTCCTTTGCAAAGGAAAGACTCGTATTGACTTCAGAAGCAGCTGCAAAAACTCAACAGATTTCTCTGCCACTTCCTGGAAAGCCTGTGAATTACAGATGTACTGAGCCGCTTGATGGAGGTGTTTGATCAGGAAAAAAAAAAAAGAAAGCAGGGGCAAAGAAAGAGGCTCCCCAGTGTTTGAGAGGTGGAGGGAGAGAAAGGAACAGAGATCCCTCCTGCAGATGAGGCGAGAAGATCCCAAACAGGGGAGAGTGTGATAAGAAGGCTAGAGAAGAGAAAATTACTCTTTGTGGCAAAAACTCCTGATCCTTCCTGACAAGTGCTGTGGGATTGTGGAAGTCCAAATATATTAGACACCTACAAGCCAAGGAAATTATGGAAGTCGGGCCACCCTATACTGCAGTCAGAGTCTGGAACACTGCATTGTAGAATTCTAGTATCACATTCCCTTTCCCAGAAGTGAAGGAGTTGGTCACTCAGTTTCTCGTTCATGCTCGACCCATGCTAGTAGTCATGGGAGTTGGTGGAAGGCTCCACCTTCCTCTTCTGGCTGGAAATTGGAATTGGACACTTTGATGCACCTAAACATTATACGGCTCTCAATTCAGAGACCATGTTACTTGCTTGTATGTACTGACAAATCTAGAACAAATCATGCATCCAATTTAACTTTTCATTTCCTTATAAACGTTTATATTTTTTTTTAAAAACCTGTCTGATTTTACTTTAGTAAGCTTTTCATTAGCATTAGTAAATCAACAGCCAAGTCATTTCACAACTGCTAAATTATACTATTCTCTATTAAAATATCTATAGCATTAACATAGTACATTTACAACTGAGCAAATGTTGAAGAGTGGTAAATGTGAAAATATGGTTTAGGTTTAGTCTAAAAACAGTTATAGGAGCAGACAGTTTATAGAGTTAAACAAAATGAATTATCCTAAATATACCAAAACACAATATACAATCAAATCCACTTTAAAAGAGTAAGTTGTTTCTTCAGAAGAAATAACATTTGAATGACTATAGCTATAAATGGGTCAATAGAAAAATCAAGAAAACATTAACTGAAACAATGAGAAATTTAACTCATTGCAGAATATTTTTAGTTTTTAAAAATCTACCTAACTATAATGTCAAATAATCAAATATGAAGTCGTCATTGCCCTTTTAAATCCTTTCAACTAGAATTCCCTAATTGTTCCCTCACTTTATCTCACTGTACCAGTAAGTAAATAAATTAACAAAATAGCTTTTATCGCACAGAATAACCTTTTAACTGAAGGATTATCTCTGGTTTATTTTTCATTTCTTTCACTGCAGATAGCAGTTCATGCCTCATTGATTAGTTTGCTGAGGTGGTGACCAGAAATGAAAACAAGGTTTCTCAGATATTGCCAGGACTTGTAAATATAAAAAAAAATGGCACCAAAGCTAATACATGATATGCTTCCAGAATTCAGTTTCTAAGATACTGAGAGTCAGTGGTCAGAAGAGGTTCATTTATTCCAGTCAGTCTGTTCCAGGATGCAATTCCAATGAACCATTCCAAAGCGTCATCCATTTGATTTGCTTCTTATTTACACTTACACCATTACGTTTTTCCATTATCATTAACTGTTTTTTTTTAAATGTGCTAATACAATGAGGATATAAAGTATATTATATAGGTGCTTATTAGTACTGTTTCAGTCAAGGCTTTTATAAATATATCCACACCAAATTGATTTCTTTAATTTTAATTCCACTCTGAAAATTCTATCCAGGCTAAAATGTTGCTGTAAAAAGTCTCTAAGATAGATACATTTGCTACTTAAATTTTTAGAAGTGATTTTTTTTGCACTTGTGAAAGGTGCCAGACCAACAGCCTTGTACACTGAAAACTCTATCCCGCCAAGTTTCCCACCTTGCCCAGCCAGTGTCTCTCATTTCTTAGCTAGAGGGATCATGTTGTCAAAGGGGAATGGTAATGCAGTCTCCATGCTAACTCAAACTTAAGCCTCTCCGTTGAGTTCACATGTATTGCCAACTGTGATAATGGACACCAGTCCATCAAGAACTGGATTTAGACTACTGGGTTCACACTCGACACCGAACAGCTGTCATATGGTATCAACTTTCATTCATTACCAATCAGAACCCAGTTCAAAATGGTGACTTGTTTGTTTGTTCTTGTTTGCTTTAAAACACAATTTCATTTAAATTGTTGTATCATTTCTAATTTAAATACAAAGGTAAATTAAAAATGGAAGTTTGGTGGGGTTCAGACACTATTGCTACTGCTGAGAAGAGTGCATAGACTGAAAGGTTACAAGGAGTTTTGTATAGCTAGTGGCCTGACCCTCCTCCCATTGAAGCCAAATTAAATGTTATTATGATTTTCAACAGACACGGGAATTGCCCTTTTTGCAGATTAAACATTTCTTAAATACACATGCTTCCATTGACATGACAATTGTTATAGTCTGTCATATCAATGATCCATAGTTGTAGGTGTGCCTCATACACCTTCATTGAGTTTTTTTCCTCTTTCAATTAAAACAAGATGACAGGAAAAATTAACACACAGGCGGCTTCATTGATATACTGTCAAAAGTTTGTCTTAAACCCACAAAACACAAGACAACGCACAGTTAATGTTTCTATTCCATTGTTAACTCACATTGTGCCCACATATGTTTAAAAAAAATTCTGCAAGTGCAAAAAATACATGAAGCTCTGCAGCACATGAGCCTACAGTCTAACTCAGACAAATGCTAAACACAGAACAACATATCAGGAGCAAGAATGTGTCAGTACAGTAAGTAACATAATTCATTCATCTTCAATCCTGGCACAACATGACAAGTTAAGAATAGCAGTGAAGCATTTGTTTTGAATAACTCTGATTAAGTGGATTTGGGTCAGACCTCTAGCATTTGTTTTCTTTTACCATTAATTAAGTTAAACCTGATAACTTATTTTAATTACACAGCATAGACCACAATTCATATTTAGAATCCTCCTTGAAAACATTACAGCCCTGATTCAAGAAAGAACTTAACCATGTGCTTAAATCCCTCTGTCTTCAGGATGCTTAGGTATGTCCTTAACATTAAGCATGTGCTTAAGTCCCATTAACTTCAAAATAATTGGTCCATGCACCACCAGTGGTCTGTGGAGTCACTTTCACTGCATGGAAAATGGTGAGTTGGGAGAAATGGTCCAAGAGAGGGACTCTCTCACAAAGCTCAAGTGTTCCATGAAATGAAAAACTTGGCGAACCGATGACTTAGAAAGTCCCATTTGCTCAAATCAGGCTATTGGTTTTTCATTTCCAGGAAATTCTTGTCAGTCAAAAAAAGTTTTTATACTTCCATTCATTTGGAAAAAAGCAAAAAGTCAGTTTGGCCAGCTGACAATATGCCTTTAAGTGATTGCTTAGAACCATTTAACCAATGTCTCTTCTGCTCAATTTAAATTTACATCTGGAAAACCAAAGTTCCCATTGCACTTCTTATAGTAAAGACTAGGGATAACTCCAATGTCCCGAGCAACAAACATTCTGTGTCATCCACTCTCTCAAATACTAACATTAATGAAAAAAGTAAACAGATTCCAATCTCTCATGCTATTTGTCTGGTATTGCAGAGCAAGCAATAAGTATGATATTCACATGCGCAGTAATTGCAAGTCTTTGTTCTAAAGAATTTTTAGGTAGTCCGTAGTGCTATATTAAAAGTAATTTTTATTTTTAGATTTGTATATTTATTAAAGAAGAAACAAAGGTAGCAAAGGAACATGGATGGAAGGGTATTTAAAAGTAATGAATCATCTATCTTTTAGGTTCTTCTACTGTCCCTTCCACCATGGTACCTGACCACCTAAGATAGTAACTTAACATACGAAGCAATATTTATTTAAATAAGATTATTTAAATATTGCTGTATACATTAAGTATCAAAGGAATCCACCTAAACCACTTAATTAAGACTGGATATTCTACATGTTTTGATTATCAAAGCATATAATTATTATTTCCTAATTGTATTAACAAGGCATAGAAGCCCTAGTCATGGACAAAGACCCTACAGTGATAGACACTGTACAAGCACAGAACAAAAAGTCAGTCCCTGCCCTAACGAGCTTACAATCTAAGTGTAAGACAAGAGACAGATGGATACAGATAGATCAACGGAGGGAGTACACAGATTGTCTGGCTATACCGAAAGAAGGACAGGAGACATTCAATATGGGTTTAATCAGGTGTAGCCTGATTTGGGGTGGGTTAGTAGGGTTGGTGGAATTTATCCACCTAATTTAATTTTATTTGATTAATTAATTTTCTAATTAATTAGTAATATTAATAATAATTAATGGATATTAATGGTATGGGTTCGCCAATGTGTATGATCAGAAGATAAAGTCCGTCCTGAATCAGGCTTCCCAGAGTTTATAAAAGAAACTTTGGGGTATATGAGAGGAACTTACACTGAGACAGATATAGTCATAAAGACCTTTTATTAAAATCAATGAAACAATAAGTAAATGTTAAAACAGTTCAAGATTACAAAGTTACAAAATATCACAGTTCTTTAAGAGATATATTTATGATAATACACTGTTATAAGCTCTGTAGTGCAGCAGCACTTTGGGTGTTTTTCATACCTCTGATAGAGGAAGCTATTTTAAGATTGCATTATGGTTTTAACCCTACATAAACTAGGCGCTTTAGAAGGTAAAGCAGAAGGGAAATTAGATTCCTTTTTACTTACAGTTTTGAAAAGAAATAATACTACGGCCTATTAATAGTTAATAGCCTTCGTAGATGGGTAGCATCGATACGTAGATGGGGTGGAGGCGATGGAGTGTAGACAGGAACAGATAGATGGGTGTATCGCCTGCCTAATGGTGATTTGTTTCACCTTTTATAGAGCATTATTCGGAAATCCTTCTTCCTATGCCCAAATTTCATCTTTCCCCCACGGAAATGTTAGGGTACACCTGCCTCATAGGCTAACATGTGTGTGCATATGAATGACAGTTATGTACGCATTTGTGGTGTACTTGTTAGATTTGTGGGCAAAAATCCCCTTTTTCCACCCTTTTCTGTTATTGGTTCAGTTAAAGGTCGCCAGACATCTGCGTAGGTATTTTGTCTTATTATTACTTTTCTGAGTAAGGGTCCCAAAGGTTGCTTTCAGCGTCATACAGGATGTTGATCTGTAGGTATCTTGCATTTCAGCTATTGCAAATCTATAAATCTATAAGCCTATTACATACTTAAATTTATCAAAAAAACATTTTATACAGACCAACAGATTAATCCTCAGGGCTACACAGGCCTCTACTTTATTATTGGATGTCTGGGACTACCCAGCAGATAAAAGTGTACAGTGCAGGTAACCCCATATTTATTCTGTAATTATCCAAAGGCTTCCACCAGCTCCCCCTCTTTTGCCATCCAGGTCCCTCCAGCAAATCCATTGCCAGAATCTTACCATTCACCCCCTCATAGGAGGGTTAAGGTGGGCTATAGGAATGGGGGGTTGGCTTCCTGTCATACCAATCATAGGAGTCCCCAACCGCCTTCTGTTCATTCCTCTTTTTAAGTCCTTTTCCAAGCCATTTATCCAGTCACTATATACCTTTCCTATGGAGTACCTGCACTGGACATCCACCCTACACTTAAATAATGAGTTGCAACATATGGCCCTTCCGCCCGTCATGCTATGCATGAACAGAGCCCTTCCAGAACCTGCTGTGGGGAAGGTGAAGAAACCCCAGCTGCACCCAAGCCAATATGGTGGTAAGGGAAAAATTCCTTCCCGGCCCCCCTAAAAAGGGGCAGCTAATGTAAGCCCACAGCATATCTTGGCCAAACCTGGTATTTTACCACATAAAGGGGAGGGAGGGTGGGTTCTGTTTCAGACTGCTCGATGTAAAAGGGAGGCTTCAGTCCCAGGACTGCCCCTTTTAAACCCTGCATTCCTAGGGGATGCGTCAGTGATCATGCTGACCCTTTTGCAGCAGTTTTCATCTCTTCTCCTTTCCCCCCCCCCACCATAAAGTACTGTTCTCTTCATTCAGCCAGCCAAACACCCCCACACTTATAGGCGCAGGGCGGTCAAACAGTGAGGCAATACTGAATTAATGATGCCTACTTGTTTAAGTTTATGACCGCATTGACAGCATGAATAAGATTGGGTAAGAAACCACAGGCACCTGCTTAAATCCTTTCAGCTTGGGTCAGTCTTTTTCCCCCGTTAATTGAACAAGTTTTTTTAGCTGAGTACATGCACTGGCTTTCTTTATTTCTGATGCAAACCAAATCAGCACATATCAAGATATTAAAATACATGATGTTTATTCCATAAAGCCAACAACATGCTGATATAAGGTGTCGTTACACCACCAAGTCAATATGACTTCTAGATTCTACAGTATTGTAGAGGACTACAGATTTCCATTTATGATCTTATTAATGTATCTAATTACTACACTGATAATACACTGAATCAGAACATGCTCACAGGAAATGTATAAGTGGAGAAAAGCTTTCATTTCTATCTTATTTAGAGAAGTAATAATTTTCACAGCATCATCTTCTCTAAAATTTAATATCAGAGGGAATGTTGATGGGGACATGCCTGTAAAAACAATCTCTATAAACCCCATGAATTGATAAAGGAGAAAATAAATGCTTTTAATATTGTTATTTTTTTAGCTGATACTTGAACCTGCCTCTCAATCCATTAAAACATTAATAAAAGTATATTTAAATGAACTGAAAAACATATTAATTTTGCTTACCTAAGCACAGTACATTGTTTAAGTTTTTCATGTTATAAACTAGATACTGTCTCTATTTTAATGAAATATGAACCCTTTCCCTGTTAAGTTGTCCTTGATCTAAAGATTATGCTTCTGCTAAAGGTACATTATACAAATGTCTATATTCAGTCATCTTTTGTCAATGCTTTACTATCCATTTAAAAGATCAAGATCAACATAAAGGTAATAAAATGATACATAATAGCAGACAGTTATGTTCTCTGTACTTTACTTATCAGTTCTAACTAAGATGTCTTTATCAAAAGGTTCATTTTCATGCAGTAGTGAGTTTATATCAATCAGTTATCCCTTACACCTGTCAGAACGTTCCTACACCCAGATAAATGTGACTGTTATCAAATACTGGTAGAGGGATAATGTAAAACTGCGTCAAGAAAACTATTCTTTATTACTGTTCCACAGCTGCTTCCTGTTATAAATATCCTACGTTGTAACAAACAATACTAATGAGACTATGTAAATAAAGAAACTAAAGAGAAAAAGTCAACTGAAGATACCTGGACCTTCAATGCCAGCTAAAAAAAAAAAAAACAACCTCTCATTCCTCTGCCAGCACATTGTAACACATAGAGAAGTTGCAAGGCATCAAATGCATTCCTCATATATTTTCAGAACAATAAAGAAAATTCATAACACAAATGTTCAGTTACGATGGCCAAATCGACTCAGTGAATCTGACTCAGCTTTATCATACCAACAATTTTAAAGGAGAGCTCCCATAAAACAAGGGAGCTCCCATAAAACACCTATTCTAGATAATATTAAATAGAGTTCCACTGAAGTGAACATCCAGGAGATTAATACTGATGGAGCTAAATTAAAGAAGAGTTGAGATCCAACAACACAATTATAATTATCACTAGGAAGATAAAATACTAACATATCTTAGCCCACTGAGGCCTATGGACTATAGGGCCAAAACATTTAATGGTTTTTTGTTCATTCTATTAAGAGATGTGGCTCTTCCCCACCCCTCACCCCGTGCTGCCAAAAAAAATTCTGTAATTATATTGTCTTTTCATAAATTGAGAATGTTTATTAAGAAGATATAAAATATGCCTAATCACATTCCATCTTGTGGATCCATAATAGTGAGTGAGCTTTCCTATTACTACATATTTTTTCTATTGTATATAAAGAAAGAATGCACAAAACTCACATCAAATTCATAATGAATCCATGAATACGGTAGTAGGTTGAAAGAAGCTATTGACTCAATACCATTTCTATAGGATTCTAGAAAAAAATACATTAGGTAAGCACTACTGTATTTTAATTTTGTGTTCATTTCAAATACCCTGGATATAGATATATTTAACTTTCTTTGCTCAATTATTGTCTCATATGCTTTGAAACAATGACTACCAAAAGACTGAAATAATGTTACACACCACTGCAGCTTATTCTGTAGGAATCTGTTCAGTGGTTAACATTCTGTTTTGTATCATTTTATAACACTATTACTCAGTGATCATAGTAGGTATCCCTACACTGCCTAATGCAACAGCACTCTGGGAAGCACCATTTTCCATCTTTCCCCACTGGCAGATGCAAAGCAGCATCAAAAACTTGGTGCTCCCTCAGGACTTCAGTCCAATCTACACCGAAATTACAGGTCTTCCATTCAAAGTGAAGACCAAAATAAAAGGTGTCTTTTCCCTTCTAGAGATATCCACCATACAGAATGGTACCTGTAAAGCAATGAGAGGGTGATGGTTCTCTCTGTAATGGCAATTTTGTGTTCTGATTTAAAAAAAATAAATAAAATATTCAACTTTTTTTCTCTCTTAAAAGGCCATTGAACTAATAGAGAATCCAAGATGTATTGAGAATAACAGTTACTTTAATTTGTCAATAGTAAAACAAGCAGGGCCTTTTTAACAAGAGCATTTTGTTTGAAAGAGGCCAAGACGTCCTTCCTCTTCAGATATAATTGGCACATCCCAGAGATACTCAATATATTCCCTCTAACCCATACCAGCCCTAGTTGGCACCAACCAACTCTTGTATATGGTAGAAAATTAAGCGCTGTATAAACACCAAAATATCATATGATATCATCTATTATTACTACATTCTGATAAAAGCCATAAACTCAGCAAACACCTAAATCATTCTCACCTCATAGTATGTTTATGCTCCTTTCTTCCCAGCTTTGCACATTACAGACTTGCACATCCACAGTCTACTCAACTCCCTCTCTACAATGTACAACTACTGACTATGGAAGAGGTTTTGAGTCTCAGATTTCCATCAGTGCAGGATAAAACCATTACCAACATGACAGATTTTCGGATGCAGCGGAGAATTCTGAGATGGCAATCAACTTACAAAAAAAATATTCGTCTTGATTCTCTTGTCACCACAGATTCTTCTTTATTTACAATGGTTAAAATGAGAAAAGAATCAGGCCCCCTAAGTGAAGTTTTAATTAGGTGTTGGGTTGGATTCTACTAATTGTGTTTACATTTTGCACAGACTTCTTCAATGTTTCAGGGAGTCATTTATGGGACTGAAACAGGGTCCAAAAATCCTGCTCTTATTGATATGAGCAGCTGCATGGACTTGACAGCATTATTCACATAAGTATGGAAAGCTAGAGCTACAGTGGAAGATCTGATGTTTGCTAAGCTTCTGGATAGTTGAAACTCTCTCTGTGAGAGAACCAGTGTTCATGTCATTTTTTGTCACATAACTGGGAGAAAAAAAAAAGGAAAAAAGCCCCCCAAAACCAAAAATCAAATTAAAACCATAGTTAGCTCTTGGTAACTTAAAAAAAAAACATTTCTGTGGTACCACTACTCCTTAGCTCCAACAGAGTTAAGCTTCAAAAGGACAAATTATGACTCAGTTCAGTGAGGTATTTACGCACATGCATAACTTAGATTGTAAGCTCTTTGGTGGTAAGGGATTGTTTTTTGTTCTGTGTTTGTATGGCCTAGCCCAGTATAGTCCTGGTCCATGATTTGGGTTCTTTGACACGCCAACAGTACAAATAATACAATACAAATAAATAAATGCATAAATACTTTAAGCAGGAGTTTATTTACCTTAGGAAATCAGGATCTATAAGCAGTATCACCACTCTCAATTTTATTATAAATCTCAAAATAGATGGTGATTTTTCTTGAAGCCCAAATCCCTGAAATCCTGTGAAATTTTGTGTGAAAATCTTTTTTTTATATATATATATTTCTAGCCCTCAAAATCATAGGTGCTGGAGCTAGGGATGCTGGGGGTGCTGCCGCACTACCTGGCTTGAAGTGGATTCCATTATACACAGAGTTTATAGTTTTGTTCAATGGTTCTCAGCACCACCACTATACAAATTGTTCCAAGACCCCTGCTCAAAGTTGCAGAGAAAAGCCTGATAATATGAAGTGTGTAACCACTCAGAAACAAAAACACAAATAAAGTAGAATCAATTTTAAAAGGGGGGGATTGCTTTTTTTAAATCAATCAATCAATCATATGATTTCTGGGGCCTTACTTACAATTTTTGAACAGTTGGTGTTGGCAATACTGAGACAGGAATATGGTTGGAATCTAGGACCTCTTTTCACTTTTTACCAAATATTGGTTCTCTGAAGAAATCACAGACCTTAGAATTTTTTTCTCAACCCATTTCTCCTATAGATTATACTATGTGTAAATCTCAGCAACCACTAACATCACTCTTTGACTAGGACTCCCAGATACATCCTGAGAGAAAATAATTCCTCAGAATACTCTTCTACTGTACATCTGAGATGATGGAGGAATACCGGAAACAAAACTGTAGATGGAATACATCAGTCTCCTGGAGTACACTGAACCAAAAGAGTCTCAGAATTGTTAAAAATTATAATGACTACTTCTGCAGAAACTTAACGATTGCAGAACTCACATTATACATACAATTGCTAACAGAAGTTCATGAGTCCAGATATAAAACAAATAAGAAAGGCAACATTATTGGGGTGGAAAATATGAGCAACTGAACCTTCCTTGTTCCCCCACAGAAACACTACAAGATCAATCCTGAAAACACAACTATAGCTTTACGCACACATTGAGCTAGTAAAGTTATTCCTGTTTGCAGGATTGGACCCAAGACTGAAAAGCCCTTTAAAGGAAGTTAAATTTTATTAAACTATTAAAATCAAGGATCTGAGTTAAAACCAAAAAAGGCATGAAATGTTATGTTATGGTTAAAACTCACAGGAAACAAACCACATTGTATATCCAAAGTGCATGGTATTACATACTGTTAAATTCTAATTGCCACTCAATGTGTGCATGTAACTCCCATAGATATTATGAGAAGTGGTTCAGCAGCACAGACTTAAATGGGATGATTTGTGCAGTAGGAGTGGCTGATGTTGGCCCACTGTTATTAATTAAAGCATACACCGGTAGCATATTATAGCCATTTATACATGCCATGTCAGATTCTTCCCCTTAATTGGAGTTATGCATGTGGGATAAAGGGACAGTATGACCCAAAATATTTCATTAAAATACATGTCACTGCAAAGACTTTATCCTACACCAATGGTTCTTCAAATTTTACAATGGGTTTTGTATATTTTGTAAGAGTCTTCTGTAGTAGACCATCAGTGCTGATAGTTGTTCAGATGAATCTCATATCACACACTTAAAATGCAACTGCTATATTATTCCACCTCATCATGGTTTTGTAAATATTATAAAAGCACCTCATATGTCAGTTATGACAAGATTACAGGTGATTTATGACACTTTCCCATGTAGCCTGTATCACCTACAACTTTTTAAAATCCTCTATGTGCAATTAATATGCTGTAACTGATGCGTTACGTATATGAACAAAATTCTGTGCTTGCACTTGGCTAAACATAATCAAAAGATAAATCAACAAGTTTGTATTGTTTACTTCTTCAGAGATGAACAAACTGAGGTCTGAAACAATGTTAACCAATCTGATCACATATTCAGAATGTATAATTACTTCACAGTTCAATGAGCATTATTACTTATTGTCCCTCAGATTAAAAACTGATTGCGTACAGAAATCTCCAAGTTCACCTCAACTAGAAATCTCAAAGTTAATCTTTGCTTGTTGTAAAATTATTTGTATCTGTACAAAGTTGCAACTACTGAGATGAGTTTCGCAATCATTTCCAGCTCCAAATCATTCTTAAATATTTTCATTTCACTTTTCCATCTCTGTTTCAAAGAAAACACTTACATTCCAACATTTCAAAATCGAACAACAAAGAGTTATGCAAGATAGTATAGTTGTATCAGAAAGTGAAAATGACCAGAAATTGGTCATGTATACTGCAGTTCATTGAGAAAATGAAATGAAAATAGTACAATAAAGGGGAAATCCAGCTTCTAACTGAACACGGGTCTGACCATGCTCTCTCGCTGACATAGCGCTGTGCACACCAGGGCTTAGGCTGGTGAAATTATGTCGCTCAAGGCGTGGCTTATTCAGACCCATGAGTGACATAAATTATACCGACATAAGTGGTAATGTAGACATAGACTAAAAGCAAAAATCACCAGCCAAAGGACGGCCTCCAGGCAAACTGTTTCAGGTAAACTGTTGCCATTCAACCCTGTGCCACTGCCATTTAGAAAGCTCAACACTGACTTTAAAAAGATCACTTAAGTTGCAAACAGAAAAGCAATTTCTGATTTAGTCCAAATAGGTCATCAAACATTTGACATTACTGAATTAAACAAGTACTGCTGTAAAGAGCTATGTTGATAGAGAATTAAGTGTTCTTCTCATCTAAACCAGTTCATCAGCTTAACAATTACCACACACAGTGGGTCAATTCTGGAGTCCCTTCCCAAGGCCTCTGAGGAGCTGGAGGGGACTCACACAAGGCTACTGTTGACAGGGCCAACACTGGGCTTTGCAAAGGAGCAACTCAGATTCCAAATTTAAGAAAAAGTCTCCAGCCCTTTTTCTTGAGAAGATAGTCCTGAAAATGTAACCAAGTGAATGCAAGCCAGCTGCAAAGATTAAAAAAGAATGCAGCTGGGTTGCACTTCAATTGCTGGAGGCTGGGGAGGTGGGAACTAGTGGTCCATTCCTCCTAATATACATCAAAGTTTCTATGTAAAATAAGTCACTTAACCCAAAGATTTATTTCACGCACCTTAGTCCAGGCCTGTGCATTGTGGTGTGCTAATTATGGACAAAGGTTAGTTAAATCTGGAGGATATGCAGGGGAAAAAATTGTTTTGCAACTCAACCAAAATTCTAAGGCTAGCTCTGCTTGTTTAAATGTTCAGCTTTCTCTGAATGCACCCACGACTAGAGTATCTACTGCACACCCCTTTTATATTCCTCACACATGCCTCCAGGCGGTGCATGAGGGATGTGCATATAGACCTTGCAAGCCAACACCATTTCCTGCCTACTGGTCCAGTAACGCATGAAGAGAAGAGACGGGATCATGCTGATGAAGATGATACATTGAATGAAAGTCCACTGCAGCCTGCTTCTCCCAGTGTCACCTGCCACACACTAGCCTGGAGTCTGAAGAACTGGCATTGGGAGGAAGCCTGGAACCTTGGTTCTCCACCCCACTAGTCAGGGGAAACTCACTCCTCTATAGCACATGCCCCCAGACACCAGATAAAGAAGTGTCAAAAAGTCAAGGGAGATCTGCTCATCTCAAGAACTAGAGAGGACTCATTCTTCAACTGATCACTCAACCTTCCACCAAAGGGGACCACTCCATCATCTGATCAACCAATGCACTGTGAGAGACTACAAGATGACTTCACTGCTACCAGAATCTGCAAGACAACATATGTTCCACTACTGCAACTGGTGTGTGGAACAGTGGCCTAAGAGAGGAGCCACTAACAGGAGCATCAATGAGGCACTGAGGAGAAGGAATCAAGGTGGTTAATAACAGGAAGCTGGGTTACAGAAGAACTGACTTATTTGGAAAGAGGGTATGGAACTGATTGTTTTGCACAAAGAAGAAAAAAGTGTTAAACTGATGGATTGTTAGTTTTAGAGGTGGTGGAAAATATTATTCCCAGGAAATATCATAGTTATCCAATAACTGAGGTGCACATTTTTTGAGGGAGCCCCTTGCTAAAATGTTGGCAGTCCATAGGGACTGCTCAAGGCCCAATCCTGCATAATAAAATGGGAGCAGCAGTCCTTATACAGGGAAAAAGTCAATGGGAGGTTTATCTGAACAGACTGTAAGATTTGATCCACAGTGGACATTAAAGCTCCCCAGTTTAGCAGCAGAAGTGAACTGAGGATAAGGGCCTGATCTGACATTTCTTGCACATACTTACTGCCTGATCTTCTTCAAACATACATCAGCATTAATCAGGATTCTTTTCTCTCTTATCAAGGAATCAACGGAAGCCACTGCAAAATACTAGTGCAAAACAGGGGCAAGTAAGAGAATTGGGCCCTTCATCCCTAAGGGAATATCTACACTGTAGTTAGACACTCAGAGCTGGCCCCTACCAGCTGATTTTAACCCAAGCCTCACAAGCCGGAGTCAGCTGGCACAGGCCAGTCTCTGGTTTTTAATTGCACTGTAGATATACCCTAATACTACTGAACAGCAAATATTGTTGCAAGCCACTTTAATCACAGAATTCTGCTTACTAAATATTATGTACAAAAATCTCTTATTTATCATTTTATCTCATTATGTATTGTCTAGAGATGCAATTTTCAAAAAGGGGTGGGAAGACCTTATTTTAGTGGAATTAGATTTAGCATTTAAAACATTTATATAGCCTATCAAACTTTAATGAACTCTTCTCAGCTCCTGTGTATTTTTGGAAAAGTTTTAATAATTTTTCCTGTAATTAAAAATAGCATATAATATCAGAAGCCAGCAGTAATTAAAGGTAATCAAATTTGGGGAAATGTGTAGGAAGCATAAAAAGATCTGTAGATATTTTGTTAAATGCTTATTATCAATTAAGTACCATTTGCTGCACAAAACAGAACAATGCTTATCATTAAAACATAAGAACATTTTTACTAAGTTCTTTGCCTGATTTTTCGCTTTCACAAAATGCACTGCATGTGAAACAAGTCTTCAAAAAAACAAGGCCTAAAAAAACCTACTACTCAGGGTGCCTTTGAGGATATTTAATTAAAATCTAATCCTGCATTCATTAAGGCTCACATAAATTAAGCTGTCATTCATAAGATTTATGGATTCTCATTTGCATATTGCATACAATTCATCAATTACTCAAGTATGAAAGGAGCACATTTCCCTTGGAGCTGCCTGCTACCCTGCCAACATTTGAAATGAGGGAAAGAGCAAGACTGTCAGGCATTCACACAAACTTTCTTCCAAATGTCTGCTCCTTGATTAATCTAATTTTCTAGCTATTCCTTACAAGATACAACAACAGCCCTTCTGCAAATTTCTATTTTTTCTCCTGTCTTCATCACAAAATCTTCTTGTCTTAATACTATTTCATGTCTGAGTGATTATTATTTGTTTGCTAATGATATGGCATGCTTGTTTTCTTTATATAAAATGGGTAATGGATGCATAGGATCTGAAATAAAACAATTAGTATTTTCAGTTTTGTTTATGTTTTAACACCACTAATTTGATTAGGAAATCTTTATAACAAACTCCTAAGAAATGGAGACAAATATCAATTTATAAATCTATCATTTAAAACAGCCACCACTGTTAACATTTAGAATATTTCTTTTAGATGGTAATGATAATATGTGCAAAATTAAACCAACTGTTAAAATGTAACATTAACGTATAACTGAGAAAAGACAACAAATGTTTAATGTAAAAAAATCAGCTTATCTAAAGTCAGAGCTGTCTGTACCTGACTGCGCTTTTGAAAGTTCTAAGCAAAGTAATAATACAGATTAGTTTGTTTTAGTTGCACATAAAGCATGCTGTGTTAATTCAATTGTCTTCTCTAGGGAGTTGATCTTTATTTCATTGGCACAACTAGGAAGTAGCAGTCTTTGCAAGACCAGTCTCTGGATACTTTCCAACATGCATATGATCAGGTGCTGAATTTAATGCACAGCACTCCTTCATGTCTAGGAGTTTCTAAATTAAAATATATGAATATATCAACACTGTCTAAAATTACTGTTGAGGTTCTCTCTCAGAATGTATTGGCTCATTTTATATTGTCAATTAACTTGAAAAAAAAAGTAGCAAGGCAATACAATAACAAAGAATTAACTTCCTTCAAGAACCGTTGTGTTGAACAATGAGGAAAACAAATAGTACACTGTAAAACAGTTACAATCCAATTCAGAACATTTATGATCTTCTTATAAGATTTAGTAATTCCTGCTAGTGTAAATTGCTCACAAAGTTAGGATGAGATCCTCCTCTCACCAAAGTTAAAAGGAATTTTGCAATTGATTTCAGTGTGAATTAGGTCAGGCCTTCAAGTTTGAAACATGTATAATGCAAACCAGAGTCTTAGAGCAGATGGTAAGAAAATTAGAAATAAATACTTTAAATATTGGTGAACTAACATTTATTTGTTCAAATGTGTTCAGCAGAGAGTCTAGCTTAATAATGATATGTTTCCTCTTGCCATAGAGGATTGTTGAACATTTGGACTGGATTACTGAAAGACAAACAAATATTTTTCTCTCTTTTTCTCAAAAGCTGTGGTAAAAAGAGAAGCGATTTCATTCTAAACATAATTGCTAACATAATCCCATGTGAATAAATTTAACTAACCCTGGAAAAATAAACAGATGACTAACTTTAATCAGAGAAATGAAGTCATAATTATGCTTGGTTTATAAATTGGATTTCCAAACTACAGGCTAAGACATCAGAATAGTTTTTTTGCAGGGAAGGGAGGTGTTTGTTTTTATCTTAAAATTAGCTGCTCAAATAAAAAATTGCTTAAGTCCATCCCTGAATTACTACTGCATTTATTGACTATCTTTCTAACTGCCGCATTCTCTGAGTGTCAAGTTTCTCAGCATGAGCTGTCTGCTTAACTCTATCCAAGTAATGTGTAATGAGAAAAGAATTTTCCCTGTCTATAATAATATAGCTTATTTTATTCCCTCAACCCAAACCACCTGTTCAATTTTGCTATATAAAGCTCTATAAAATGACTGGCTACCTCAATATATTTACTTTGAAATGAAAGGCAGTTAGGATGAAGTTACGACTCCTCTATATTTAGCCCAATAAAAGGCATCACCTATGGTACAGCTTCCTGCCTGAGGACAAGTTGGGGTTCACACAATGAAATGCACAACATATCATAGAGGTGCAAATATTGCTTTGTTATTTATGTACACTTCACTCAAAATGGTTTCAAAATTGATTCAGCTCTTACTAGGTAAGAGATATAAGAGCAAACTAAAATAAGTGTCTACATTACCTTTTTTAGTTTCTGACGCCCATATTGCTCTGATACGTACGATGATCTGTACTGATTTTGGCTGAACCTGAAAGAATAACCGTAGGCCAAACCAATGCAGCAGCCACTGTAGATTTACAACTAGTCTACTGTACAAATAAGAATTGTAAAAAATAACTCATTTTTAAAACCATAATTTAGGATAAAAGATTTAACAGATAAACTTAGATGGTTATTAGGGAGTTAATGCCACTTTACAGTGGCATTGTTTCCTTGCTTTACATTATAAACCAGATTTTTAAATCTCCATTCCCAATCACCTCTCCATCTCCCCTCAAAAAAAAACCAAAAAAACAACAACAACAACAACAACAAAACCTTCCAAAGTTGCACATTGACATTTCAGGTCAGGGTAGAAATTCTGTGTGAATTTAGAAAGGATTTTTTTTTAATTATGTTGTTTATTTTAATTTCCCTTTTATTCACTGTTTCAAAATTGTCTTAAGTTTGTTGGCCGATTGTGCCCCCCAAATGGTTTGTTCTATAAATATGTTGACCTTGCTGAGGAAAAGCATCTTTTAGAAAAAGAGAGAGAATGTAGGTATACATACTGAGCTTGTGATAGGGTGTACATTCAGGTACAGAGCTCACTAAAGGTTTAAATCAGAAACGTAAAATGGTGGCAACAGAAGGCAGGGAGAGGGGTCCTTGAATAATTATAAGACATAATAATATAAAGATAAGGAAGTGCAAATCCTTTTTTACCCACACCATGGGGTTAGAAAGCAAGAAGAATCTAGGAAAGTGTAGGACAATGGTGCTTGAGAGACTGTTAATCATCAGCTGGGGAATTTGTGTAGCAGTTGATTTATTTTACATTAAAAGCATACACAGTTTTAACAATAAGTGAATTGTGGGGGAAACACAAATAATTTCATCTTGCACCAGCCCTGCTGGGGGGTGGGGGTGGAGGGGAGAGAAAGATAGATTCTTCTGTTCATGTTGAACTTAAGGTTTTAGATTTAGAAAATTTAGGCATTCAAAGTGTTTACAGTTTTCAATGTGGATAAAAGCTTCACTTCTCTCTATTCCCATCCACTATTCCCATATCCACCTGGAAATAACTGCCATACACACCTCCCGCTAGGTCAGGTAGGTCTGCAGGATAAAAGTCCTCTTCTGATAATACCTGCTGAAGCATGGCTTCCATCCTCTGGCTACTATATGCAAGACTGATTAAGAATTGTGGCACTCATTTGAACAATTAGGAAATTCCCAAATGAAAGTTTTTGTTAAAAATAAATTAAAAGTTGTAAGTGTGTTTTAGTGGAGTCCCCCTACATACACAATATTATAGTTTCTTCATAAAAATTCTACACTTTTAAATAATCCAAAATCTTAGAATGGTCGGTATTAAAGAGTTGAGGAATTCAGCCTGATTCTCATTGTGATAATTTTTTGTCACTTACTGTCACCAAACCAGTATACAATACCAATCCAACCTTATCTTCTAAACTGGCAAAAAATGTATGCAAAAGTCAAAGTAAATTATTCACAGATTATAAAATCCCTATTCCCCTTTTCAAGGGATTCAGTTTAGATATATTACAATAACTGCATGTACTTAGTCATTATTCACTACATAAACTACATTAGTAACTATAGTTAAAAACACCAACTTTAAAGGTCTACACACTCTTACACAAACCAACCACCGTATAATCAGTATGCTTTATAAAACCAAAGAGGTTACTCATTCAAATTATACTTATTAAAATATTCTTTGACTCTACCTCCATATTTAGCTATGAGAAAACTTACAGAACTATGAACAACAATGTAACCTTGAATTAATTTCTTTCAAAGACCCAGTTCTTCAACTGCAGCAAAAGTATGATCACTCTATCTGTGGCATGAGTGGGGAAAAGAAAGCTTTTAATCAGCTTTGATGCTGCAAGATACTGGGGCTGGCAAGGGGTTATCTTAACATCCAGCATAATTTTTGGAGCATCCTCAGGGCTGCTCTAAATTACACCCAGTTGCCTATGGTTACCAGGGGTTGTTCCAATAGCCAAGGATTGCTAGAGGGTCTCTGCGCTTCGGCTTCATCCTCTTTTCCTTACATGTTCAGAAACTTGGAGGGGGATGATAAAGAGCTAGTTATGCTGGCTCAACACAGTCCAGGCATTTCCCATGGCATAGGAAAGCTTGGCGAGATGGACCTGCCACATTCCAGCTGCTTAAAATCAGGTAGGAGGGAAATTAGGTTCTGGCATCAATCCCTCACTAAACTTTTAATAATAAGATGAATTCAACATTATATATTAATTATGACACAAGGGAGCAAACATAAGATTGGATGGTAAGTGTAAGTCAGGAGGGGTGGCAGCAGGTGAAGATAGATCATATGGCAGTGGGGAAATGGACAATTCCCATAACTTTTTATTTCCAGACATTCTAATATTTAAAAAGGTGTAGAATCCACATGTGATTCTTTCTGGCTATTAGGAAGACTGTCTAGAAACACACTTCTGACCTTAATTCTTTTTTAATAAAGTTTTTTGTTTAGGATATCTGAATTTGTACTGACAACACAAGATCATACATTTAAAAAAGAGAAAATTGGCTGCAATCCTTTACAATTATGTGCAATGTCAAATTACACTCCTCTACGGCATTTACCACAACTCTATACTTTAGGACTGTTACAAATGAACAAATAATTTCAATTCATGTCACAATTAATATGATAACAAAGCATGCCTCTCTACTGCTTTACATCTACCACATGATAACTTTCTCCTATTATATATTATTTAAATTCAGCAAGGAATTTAGGTTCATTTTATATATTTATTTCTTATTCAATATAGTATTCTTTCCTAATTTTTGTACTTTATTAAAGCAGCAAAATACCTTAAAATGAAAATCAAACTAATGTTGCTAAGTAACACTTGATTGTGATAACAGATTGTGCACATGCAAATACCATGCATGTTTATTTATGAAAAGTGATGAGATTTGCACTCATTCTGGAAGTATGTTATGTCATCATCATCATTCAACCTATTGCAAAAACAGCAAGCAGTAAGCAGCCAGCGCAGCTATATGCAAAATGGCTATGACATGACCTTCGTCTACCGCTTTCCAAAAAACAGAGCCGCTAATAACCAGATTCTGGAAAAAAAATTGGTGCCCATAATTCATATAAAGCATGATAAGCCAGAGTAGCAGTTATAATTCCAGTTGCCGAAACATGACAGACATCAATTCATTTTTATTCTAAATAGCTGTCCATTTTACATCTTTTTTGTCTCCCTCCCCACAGTCACATAACCAGGCCAACTGGAGTTTTGGAGCGAGGAAAGTGGAGGAGATTGGTTGGTTGGCTGGGTTTTGTGCTGGAGGTAACAGTGCTATAATGTGTGTGTCATACACACAGAAAATCTTTTCTTTATTATTTGGCATTACAATGTACTACAATGTGCATTGATGAAGGCTTCATCCTATCAGACAAGTCAATGTCAAAAATTACCATGCTAAATACTCTCTGAGTAGAGGCTGTCTATCTCCTGAGAAAATACAAGAGTAAGAGAAGGTAAGAAGTTGCAGAAAAAAATCACAAAGAACATAAACTATATCCCCATAGGCTACAAATATGATGTAAAAACTGCAAGCATATAAACTATTTATACCTCTGCATTCCCTACCCATGAATTAGAAATTACAAACAGCAAGGTGTTGCAGAATTGTCCCAATCATCTGAATGAACACAGTCATGAAGTGGCTGGACTAGAACAGTTGCATGTTTATTAATTTGAACTCCCTACAGGGAGGCAGCGCAAAAATGTGCAGTCCCATTGGACAAGAAAAATCCATGAAGGCAATATCACCGGAAGATGTCTCAAAAAAGACAATGAGAAATAACAATAATAATAAAAAAAGTACTGAGCCCTCATTCGCTGACCTGAATTTTTTCTGTTCATTGTGAGGCTTGATTCTGCTCTCTCACCCTCCCCATATTCCCTTGAGATTTACAGACCCACATCCATCCCACTACTCCCACAAACATCCCCTCACTCCTGTCAGGAAACTTATGCTGCCAAGCCAGTTAGTTTTCATAACCACTAATGTTTATGGCTAGAAGAGTGAATTTCAATTCCAATGTATATATATTTTAAAGAATAATGTTCTCAAATTATAGTTTATAATTTTCCTGAAATGTACATTTTATCAAACCACCAAAACACCTCAATAAAGGTACAGCTTCATGATCTACCTCCAAATATATACACACAGCCATCATTAATATGCAGTCAGTCAGCGGGACTTGTTGGAAGAGACCTCAGGAGGTCATCTAGTCCAATCCCCTATTCAAAGCAGGACCAACACTAACTAAATCATCCCAGCCAGGGCTTTGTCAAGCCTGACCTTAAAAGCCTCTAAAGATGGAGATTCCACCACCTCCCTAGGTAACCCATTCCAGTGCTTCACCACCCATCTAGTGAAACAGTGTTTCCTAATATCCAACCTAGACCTCCCCCACTGCAACTTGAGACCACTGCTTCTTGTTCTGTCATCTGGTACCACTGAGAACAGTCTAGATCCATCCTCTTTGGAACCCCTCTTCAGGTAGTTGAAGACTGCTATCAAATCCCCCCTCACTCTTCTCTTCTGCAGACTAAATAACCCCAAAAGCATGCACCAACTGTATAGTTTAGCACTGGAAGTGACTAACCCCCGTCACACATGCCATATAACTGTTACTTGTTTCTTTGGAACTTAAATCCCTTAAGGCTAGGCTGTACGTTGCTTCTCTGTGGATGCACAAGGGAAGGTGGCGAGTGAAGCAAGGTGTCCCTCTGAAGTGGTAGGGCCAAACATTACAATCCTTCAGTCCTGTGGACCGCATCCTACATGTGCCTGATGGGGTGCAGAATATCTACAGGGGACAGGAAGCAGGCAGGATCTTTGTCCCATCCTGTTATGCAACAGCTAGGAGAGGTGGGTGGGCATGGAGGGGTTTGTATGATGCACTCCCCCGGAAAGGTGGGAGCACCAGATGCCCTCCATACTTTGCGCCAGAGACCTTAGAGATGGTTTATGCCTCCCTGTGACAGAATTTCAACCCAGAGCACCACCTACAATGCTGTAATTGCTGACTACTCTGACACAGGACTGCATACAAAAGTGTAGGGCAAATATGCCTTAACTGAGACTCTAACCAAGGAGCTCTGCAATTTCATCTATATCTGGCATGGGGCACTTTTGATATATTGTCTGGAATAATCCATTGTGGAATAACATTTTAAATTATCTGTTGAAACCCCAGTATTTCTGCAGAAACTTAATTGTGCTTCAGATAATGCTATTCCTAATTAAGCAGATGATGATTGTAATTTCAGATAATTGAATGATTAGGGAGTCAGCTTTGTGTTTGAAAGCCAAAACCAGGTACATATCAAGAAAAAAGTACTTAGGTCCGAACATAAGAGAACTACCTACCAGATGAAGAACATTTTGTCAACACATTGGTACATTAAACCCTCCTCAAGACCAGATCTATCCTGAGAATCCTGGTTTTACTTAGAAAGCTCCTTATTTACTTAGATGTACTTATTTATATTTCTATTTCCTTAGGCTTGCAGGACCAAAGATGATGTGTAAATTAGACTCCCTTATATTAACTTTGCCCACCCCTAGAGCGATTCATACTCATCCTGGGGGCAGATCCTCAGCTGGTACAAATTGTCATAGTTCTTTAATTTTAATGGAGCTGTGGCAATTTACACCAACTGAGGATTTCCCCCTGATATCTAAGCTGGTGCAATGAACACATAAAGGTGGTGAAAGATGTAAGACAGTGTACATTAATATAAAGTAGGGGCTACTTTTACATACATCTTTCTACACCATCTTCTGCCCCTCTGCATGAAAACTATACCTGCTAAGGTATGTCTACACAGCAAGTGAAGATGCGATTGCAGCATTGGTAGGCATACCCACGATAGTTTTAATCTAAGCTAAGGCAAATAATGACTGTAGTGAAGACTACTCCTGGGGGAATTCTGCGCCACTGCACAATGCAGAATTTTGCAGAAATTAATGTTGTGCGCACAGAATTTCCTTTCCCTCACAGAAATGGGCTGCAGTGCTGCTGGCCACCACTAAGGGCCACTGGACCCAGCAGAGCCCAGCTTGCACATAGAAGACACTGTCAGTGGGAGAGGGAGGGAGCTAAGGGGTTCCTGGCAGCTGCAGTTCCCAGTACACCCTGAGGGAAGGAGACAGTGGCATGCAGGAAACTTCATGCAAGCCTGAGACCACGCATCAGGCTGTTTCGCCCTCTGGATCCCTGGGCTCTGGGGGGGAGGGAGGTAGATGTCTGGGCTGGGGGGGCCATGGTTGGGATCTGGGGAGGAGTGAGGGCAGGTGTCTGGGCACCGGGGGAGGGTTATGGGTAACTGGGCCGAGGGGGCCCCTCAACTGGGCTTGGGGGGTTGGGTTTATTGGCTGGAGGGGCACTCTGGCAGGTTGTGGGTGTCTGCCCCCATCTGGGCTTGGTGGAGGAGGGAGGGACGAAGGGGGCAGAGAAACAGGAACTGGGTTGTTATAGTAGTTTCTTTAACTCTCTACCCCTGGGGGAATTTTTGTGTGTGTGTCTCTATTGTTACAGACATACTTCCTGACAGGTATTTTGAAATAAATTACCAAAATAATTTAAACTGATGTGATTATGTAGTGTTATTTTGACCAATAAACTTTGCAGAATTTTAAAATATTTGTGTGCATAATTTTTATTTTTTTGGCACAGAATGCCCCCAGGAGTAGTCTTGAATACCTGATGGCATGGCCTTCAGTAGAGGCTCGTAACCTGAATATGAACCCACGGGGTCCCTGCTGGGTTTTTACTGGAACACCTAGTCTTAGTAAAGCTAGAGCAGAACAAGTACAAATATGCCAACCCAGGCTACAGTCACCTTCATTTGCTTTGTAGACATACCCTTAGACACCAGGAGAGTGAGTGTAAATAGCTCTAAAGGAACAACTGGAACACTGGAGAATCTGATTATAAGGGAGTATAACTTACCATTACCTTTTAATTTGGCCCCAAATCTTCTCTAACCTCTTAAAAGTCAGGAAAATACACAACTTTAACCTCAAAGACTGGTGCATCTCTGTCTATTCAGAAAAGAGAAATTAGAGTGTGCTCTTTTACTTTTTTGCAGATCTCTGTAAGCAAACCTTGCTATGGGAGATTTAATCAGATCCACGTTTCTGCCAAACACATATGCAGGCCTAGACTTAAATAATCCTCCCACAATATGTTGTCATCTTCTTTTTTTTTTTTTTTTGGCTTCTAGTTACCAAATGGAATCCATGGCCCACATTATCTGAAATTCATATGTTTGCCATGTTCATTGTTTGAGGACAAGCTACAATAATTTGCATGAGATGTAAGATATCCTCTTGATCTGCACACACACAGTAAATATACAGCACAAAAGATTAGAGGTTAGAGGCGAGTCTTGAAGATTTGGATGTCATTTTGCCAAAATTTTACAAAAGAAATTAGCCAGAAACCAAATGATTTTCCAGTGGTCTAGCAGAGGAAAGGTGATTGCAAATTTCAGAGTCATCATCACTTTTAAACCACACAGGGCACAGGCATATTCAGAATATCGATAACGAGACAACTCAAAAGTGCTCAAGGATAAATTAGCCCATCCCATGTTAGCTGTAAAGTATGCTTCTCATATTGTCTCAAGACTGTTTTTATTCAAGACCGTAGTGAACAAAAATTTGCATTTGCCTAAATATGGCCTATTTTTGACCCAGAAAAAAAGGAGACCTATGAAACAGAGGGAAAGAGGAGTTGGTAATCTGGACTTCTGGTAGGATGAAAGAATCTTTCTAGTGTGTACATTATTCCATTTTTTGGTGATCCACAATAGAATTGTAAGCATGGGAAAAATCCTCCAGGCACACTCCCCAAACAGACCCAAAACTATGATTTTTCTAGCATCGTTCTTGTGAAAACAAAGCAGTAAAAATTGTTGCTAGGCATTTTAATCGATAAAGGAAAGGCTGTTAATCAACATATCATGGTTTCTAATAAAGTCCTTTGACTCGCTAACTGAAATCCCACCAGAGTAAACTTAACTCTCAAGCCTTCTACAATAGATAAATTCCACACCATGCAAACTTCTAAAAAGAAAAAAAAAAAAAAAGACTGGTCCTGTCTGCCTTCAAGACATTAAAGACCCAATGATACTTTCTTGATTTGCAAAATTAGATGTTTGAGCTGGTATTTTTGACAACCTTTCCTTACCATCCAACAACTTTTATATAATGGGCTACAACGTGTGTAATACATTTGACTGTTGACCTCTCCTATAAAGGGGTGCCTGCGTGTCTATTTTATAGGTACTGTAGATATCTAGTTTGTACAATGCTTTAGTGAGCCTTCAAGATGAAAGGTACTATATAACTTAATTTTAATTATTAATCATAAAAAGTCAATGCATATAAATGTACAACATACTTATGCTGATAAAAGTAAACTGAACATATTTCACAGAAAATGAGACAAAATGTCAGTGACATTTTCTAAATTATCTAAATTTTTAAAAATTCCTTTTTCCAGTGCTGTCAGATCTGAAGATCCAACTTGCCAGGATAATCTATCCAGTGTGGAAAAATATATTTATTCAGCAGCAAAACATACAGAAGAAATTTCCTAAAAGAATATATTGCTTGAAAGGTAAGTAAAACTGGAGGAGATGCAAAAGTACTGGTTAGCGTCACTTTCAATTAGCAATGCCTGGAAATCCACTGAAAACTGGGACTTTGTTCAAGTCATCTCAGGAAGTTTCACATATCAACTAAATCACAGATTTTAAAGCAAGATCCAGCACTACGGGACATCATGTGGATTTGAGAAAACTGGGTAATTATATACTAAAGGTCTGTATACCACCTAGCACAATGGGATACTGATCCATGACTAGTCACTACAGTAGCACAAATAAATAAATAATGATAATAAATGGCTCATTCTTCTCTATATTGTACAACCACTTATTGAATAATACCATGATATGATTCTCACCTTCATAGCCCCATAGTGCATGGGGACCCTGAGATAGGCACTTTGGGAGCTTCCACTAGCATTAAGAGGGGGGGAAAAAGCAAAGGGAAGCTCTAAGAGTTGACTCTCAGCCTTCACTCTGTTTGTCCTGTACATATGGAGATAGAGAGAGAAGCTGCAGGGGGCAGAGAGCGCACTAGACGTGTAGGAAGCAAGAAATGGTTCCAAGACCATCCCTACTGCAAGAAGGGCTGGCGATGGTTTTAAATGTGTTTTAGAGATGAGTTCAGAGTTCAGTCACACAAGGAAATTGCAGTCTCCCTTGAGTCAAGGACGTAGACAGTGTTTTCTGGAAAGCCAATAATCCAGTCGCCTCTCTGCCCACTCCCATGGAGGAATTTGGTGTAAATGGTGGTGGGAAGAGCAAAGATGAGGAAGAATCTTGAACCATAAAGAGTCACCACCAAACCTAGCTGCTGAAAGATGAAGAGGGGATACAATGTGGAGTTTCCAGAATATAGTTGGATAATGAGTTGTGAGGGACATGGTAACAGTGACAATGATGATTACAGAAACCACTGAAGAGGGTGTGAGAAGAAGGGAGATAATGAGAAGGCAGGAACAGCTACAGTCATATGAGTGGGTCTATTGACTTATCTATATATACTAGTAGGGATTTATGTCATGTTTACCATGACAGCATCTGAAGGGTTTGGTGTCAAAGGAAGAGTCAACAGGGCTGGGCAAGAAATTACAGCTTTGTGTGGATAAGGGGCACTTCCAAAAAGGGAGAGTCCTGATGCGAAATTTTGGTTCCAAGGCCTAGTCACACCCCTATAGCATATGGAGACAGGTACAATGTTAATATTATTCTTCATTTTAATATTCTCCATATATGTACAATTTAACACAGGTGACTAATATAAATTACTAATACATGTTACTTATATTTTTATTCTACCTACATAATTCAAAACACCCAATTGTTTCAAAACACCATGCATGAGGAAAAAAATGAAAATTGTTTATACAAAATGAAGAGAAGCTTAAAATGTATGTATTTTGAGAGTATAACCATTAGGAACAGGATTATAGAAATGTATTGGGCATTGGATTTTTTCCTAATAATTGATTCTAAGTGAATTGTTTCTAGTGCTGGCAGGTTACAAAACACCAGTTATTCAAGTCATGTCATCCTAATAACGTTTTTTTTCCGCTTAAATTCTAGCATTAGAGATTCATGGTTTTTACATTCAGTAGGTTCTACCTCTACAGTCCTTGAGGCATGAACTTCTCATATCAAAAAATTCAAGTGGGGAAAAAAGCTGAATGGCAGGCGTGTCACTGTGTGACTGCTGTCCTGCTGGAGAGCTGTGTATTCCAACTTGCCCTGAAGAACTGCAGGATATCAGACTTAAAAAACTGCTATTGGTTCAAGGGATCTACCAATACTTTTTTTGGCAGTGGCCAAAGAATGAATGTAGGAAGTCCCACACCTTGGATAACTGCAATTTCTGTTTACTTGGTATAGGTTTTACAGGTAGAAAATGCTGTTAATATGTAGTCTTTGTAGTATAAGTATATTAATATTATTATGAAACACTAACTGTTGCATTTCTTGATGACTGTTCAATGTTGTAACACCATCACATTACCATAGTCTTTGTATTTTATTTCCCTTGTGTGTTATTTTAAGGGAAAAGGAGATAAAGAAGATTAAATACTGATTTTTACAGATTTTGCTGTGTACTTCCAGAGTTGCAAAGTCAAAATTTAAGCAATTATGGAATCTGTAGTTAAATAGCAGAAACATTGAAAACTTTCTTTAATTAGGCCTTTCAGCAAATCACTTAAGCATATACTGAAATCCCGTTGGATTTAAGTACATATATTTGTGGTTTTGCCTATAGCTATTAATTTTGCATCCCCTACTGGGCTGGGCCCAAAGCTGTCCTTTGGGTCTTGTGAAGCCTGAAGCCACAAGTCTCCCTGAAATGTAACTAGAAATGTAAATGAAAATATCGGCTATTTTACCTCCTAAATTAAGTAAATTGATAGCTATTCTCTATACAAAAATGGCTTACATTGTCAAGGCTGATATAAACCGATAAAACCTATCACTAGCTTTAAGAGAAATGGGCAGCAGGGCTCCATAGGTGCAGCAGGAAGCTAGTAGGGCCTGCAGATTCACACACAGAATCATAGGACTGGAAGGGACCTCGAGAGGTGATCTAGTCCTGTCCCCTGCACTCATGGCAGGACTGAATATTATCTAGACCATTCTTGACAGGTATTTGTCTAAGCTGCTTTTAAAAATCTCCAATGATGGAGATTCTATAACCTCCCTAGGCAATTTATTCCAGTGCTTAACCACTCTGACAGTTGGGAAGTTTTTCCTAAAGTCCAACCTAAACCTCCCTTGCTGCAATTTAAGCTGATTGCTTCTTGTCCTATCCTCAGAGGTTAACAAGAACAATTTTTCTCCCTCCTCCTTGTAGTAACCTTTTATGTACTTGAAAATGGTTATGTCCCCTCTCAGGCCTGGTCTACACTAAGGGGGGGGGGGTCGAACTAAGGTACACAAGTTCAGCTACGCGAATAGCGTAGCTGAACTCGAACTACCTTAGTTTGAACTACTCACCCATCCAGACGCCGCGGGATCGAAGTCCGCGGCTCCCCCATCGACTCCGCCACCGCTGTTCACGGTGGTGGAGTTCCGGAGTCGACGGGAGCGCATTCGGAGTTTGATATATCGCATCTAGATGATACGCGATATATCGAACTCCGAGAAGTCGAACGCTACCCGCCGACCCGGGCGGGTAGTATAGACGTAGCCTCAGTCTTCTCTTTTCCAGACTAAACAAACCCATTTTTTCAATCTTCCCTCACAGGTCATGTTTTCTAGAACTTTAACCATTTTTGGTTGCTCTTCTCTGGACTTTCTCCAATTTGTCCACATCTTTCCTGAAATGTGGTGCCCAGAACTGAACACATGACTCCAGCTGAGGCCTAATCAGCACAGAGTAGAGCAGAAGAATTACTTCTCATGTCTTGCTTACAACACTCCTGCTAATACATCCCAGAATGATGTTTGCTTTTTTTTGCAACCGTGTTACATACCGTTTAAGTGAAATGAATCAACAGTATTGCCAATGCCAAATGTTCACAGATAATGAATCAGGCCCCAAGAAATCAGGAGCTTGTTTTTAAAAATGAGGTTATTTTTGTTTGCCTTCTGAGTCTTCTACGTGCATGCTATTCAGATTTTCAAGCTTTGTTCTGCAAGCATGGGGGCAAGAAGCACATTTTTATTTTTTAATTGAATGCTGAGATTCTCCCACAATCAGGTATCAGGAACTGGGAGTTAAATATTGTGACGACTCATGATAAAATAGCAAGCGTTGGCAAGAATCAATCAGTTAAGTTTGGGCTGTACCCCAAAGACAAATCATCCTGTTGACTCTTCCCAAAATCTTCAGATCAGTCCTATGATGCGATAATAAAAGAGAGGAAGCAATTACACCGGTTGGCAGAAGGTCATCAAACATGTTTTGTTGACCTACACCAAAACATATGCATTGGTTATACTCTGTCCACCTCTGCAAAGTGTGCAGATTTGGTAACTCTACTAAAAAGTTCCAGACTTTGTCTACACTAGGATTAAATGCATTGGTATGTTTATCCTGAGTCCAAATCAAGCTACCTAGACATTTTCACTGGTACAGCTAAATCACTATAGCTTCATAGGTGCAAAAACAAAACAAGTGTACATAAGGCCATAGATCTGCAATAATCAAAGAGCTGAATATAGTATAAATGCTGTTGATTTGGTCTGTACAGATACTACTTATGTACTTTTTTGTTCAAAGGGGCAGTAAGCAGAATCAAGCCCTTAATTACTATAATATAACATGCATTTTATAAACTATATTGTAGTACAGTAGAACCTCTGAGTTACGAACACCAGAGTTATGAACTGACCTGTCAACCACACACCTTATTTGGAACCAGAAGTACACAATCAGGCAGCAGCAGAGACGAAAGAAAAAAGAAAGCAAATAGAGTACAGTACTGTGTTAAACATAAACTACTAAAAAAATAAAGGAAAAGTAGCATTTTTTCTTCTGCATAGTAAAGTTTCAGAGCTGTATTAAGTCAATGTTCAGCTGTAAACTTTTGAAATAACAACCATAATGTTTGGTTCAGAGTTACAAAAATTTCAGTTATGAACAACTTCTATTCTCAAGGTGTTCGTAACTCTGAGGTTCTACTGTATTGTAATAGTACATATGATGTGGATAGTTTTAATTGCAGTCTCAACTAGCCTCAAAATTGTACCTGTGGAAATTTAGATGCCATTCTTAAAAAAATTATCTATAACATGTAACTACTTATAAGACTGATGAGAGATAACATAATGGACCCAGCTGTCAATTTTCTGTTGTGTCAATGCATATTTCTGTAGTTATTAAATGGCATGCTATGTAGTCATAGCATCACTATGATCTATTATGACATCCATGGTTTGTGTCATGTTATAAATACATATTCCATATATGTGCATGTATGGAAATCCTGCAAATGTTAAGAGTAAGAAAAACAAATTCACAAAAATCAAAGCAGAATATGATACAAACTCTACTGCCCTTGTAACAGGCAGACATGCAAAACTACACACATCTAGGCTTTTGAAACATCTGTGATCTATCAAGACTTGCCACCTAGCACACTGTTGGTGCTATAAAAAATGGGTCTTTGGTGAAGTTACTACTGATCTTCACTCGTGCAAGGGAGAGGAGAATCAGACCCAGCATACCTTTTGTTATATTTAGGGACTGAATAGATTTTTATCGTAAAAATGAGCTGCAAAAAAGGTGTTAGATTTTTCAATGGAAAGCCATGATTGTGCATATATGCGTCACTTTTCAAGAGTTAGAATCTTAGGCCTGGATCCTGCAAGTAACGACTCCTGCACATATGGTCCACTGCATAGACCTCCTGCAGGATCAGGGACACAGCTGTTTACATTGGTCCTCAGAGTATATACTTTCAATTCCATCCTGCTCTCATTGAAGTTAATGGCAGAACTCCCATTGACTTCCATGAGAGCAGGATGGGACTGTTATACAAATGTATTTACACTTTAAGACATTTTTTAGTTTTAGTCTGCAATTGATAAACATTTTTGTCTTATCTAAATAATTTAATAAATTCCAAGGAGTAAAACAGTAAGCACTTTCACTTATGCTTTTGTAAATCCTTGTCTATGTGGACTGGATCTATACTGGCAATCAAAATTAGACCACAAAATAGCATAATGGACATAGATTGTATGAATTTAATTTGATCATAGATCCAATAATGAAGGGAAGGCAGATAAAATTGACTAACTTAATATTTATGGGAACTTCAACTACTGAAGAGATTAGTACTTTTACCCAGTTAAGCTTCCAAAAGTCAGCTGTCATTACTGGACCTGACAAAAAAAAGCAAACAATACCAGTGGTGAACTTGCAACATGAGCGCTGGTCCCTTTTAATGAGAAATAAAATAAAATGTTCAAGTTAAACCAGGAAAATGCATCTTTCTCTGGCTTTACATTAACACTAAATCAATGTTCTGGTCCAATTACTTTTGCCGAGATAGAAAAGTTTCATTTTTGTATACATAAAATACAAATGTCAATGGAAGGCACAAAGGATTCAGCCAATGCAGGTATTTGAACCGGGGAAGGGGAAAAAAACGTCATATGAGCAATCCGCATTTCTATTATAGCTCACACATCATAGTATTGGAGATATAATATCCTCTTGATTTATACCTCCAGGTTTGTCAAAATGGAAATTATATCTGGAGGGATAGTGTGCACAACAGCAACAGACTGACCTCGCCCCGGCTCTACAGACCAGCATAATTCCAGATCTGTTCAGTGATTGAGACATTTATGCTACTTCCTATGCAAAATGGCATCTCCCATTTTTTTTCAGGAATGGACACATGCAACCTGTGACACTCCATCCCATATTCTTCATAGAGATATTGTTATGATATGAATATGACATAAATAGGGCCATGCGAGATATCATTGGAAAGGTTATGATTTACTCAGTATGATTATCCTATTTGTATGCATGTATCATTTCTGTATCTGAAGTTAGGAATATTGACTATGTAACAAATACAACTATGTTTACATCTGGGGAATGCCTACCAGATAGAATGCAATCAGTCTGGATGGGCAATTAGGGAAAACAATAGGACTTTGAAGATGCTAACCTCCCAGCTTCCTGAGAAGCTTCCTGGGATGCTGCTTTGATACTGCAGGATCCTGTGATCATGTAACCTGGTACTGGACCCCATCTTGCACTGCTAGTATTTTTACACTAGCAGGGAGTGGGAATCAAACTAGGGAAAAAGGGATTCCTGCCATATGTAAATCCTATTTAAGGCTGGGGAGTGAGTTAATCAGGGTTGGTTTTTCATGGAATCCCCACCCAAAATGACTTTTGAAACCACCTATGACTGATCTGGGGAAGAGACGACTGGACCCAGGCTAGAAGGTATATGGAGTGTGAAAGAAATATCTGAACTTCTAAGCTGTAAGGGGGAAAATTTTGTCTTCAAGACTCTCTGCAACCCATCACACAACCATTACCCAAGTTTTAGTCCATAGGAACCTAAGATTTCAGGTGTTCAGACCACTTGTGTTTCTTGACACATATACAATAGGTATCAAAGACAGAGGTAAAGCTAAATAAGCAGCAACTGGAACTTAAAAACTGACGCCCAGATACTATGGCTAGGGAAAAAAATCATTGCAGAATTTGGCATCTGTGTCATACAAGATACTGACAGCCAGTCTGGATCACAAAGGGAGATATTTATACCCATTCCTTCAGAAAGAAAAGGCCTCACTCTAACATTATTACTCTGAGTCAAAGTTATTTCAGCTAATAAGAAAGGGCCTGATTTATGCATCACTCCTTCCCATGAAAGCTCTTGAAGAATACAGATACTATTTCTATGGCAAGCTAGCCATTTCCCATGAGCTGCAGAAACTCCCATGAGTGCGAAAACAGGTTAGCTGAGCAGAATTTTGCAATTGAAGATCTGCTTCCACATGAAAAGGACATATGTTTCATATAGGCTGCATGTCATATTTGTATGTGTTATTATGTGCGTTTCTGTGTGGGTGAACCCTATATCAAAGGAGTCAGTTAATAAATGAGTCAATAAGTGATCTTGCATAAATCTAATATTGAAAAAAAAAGACATAAAAGTTATATTCTGCATATTTCTGTTCCCTCTGGAGATGCAAGGCTCATTTTCATCAGCACTCCTTTCCCAAGCAACTACATAACTCTTTACTACAAAACTATAATGGGACTTTTTTATTCCTGGGACTACTGTCAGGGTATGAAAAAGAAAACCTCTTTTGCAACTTTGATTGCAGGGATTTTTGGAAGGCCCTGTTAAGGAGAGTTCATGTAAATGTTTTCCACCGTCCCCAGTGGTTCAGTTTTCACAGAACTATGAGTCCTGGTGAGAGACCAATGGGGTCTGGTATAAAAGGTTACTTGAGAAGTTGGAAAGCACCCTCCCTAATCTAATATGCAGTTTTCTAAAGGACTCCCCCCTTCAGATCATTTTTGGGGTCATTGCTTGTTTGCTTTTAAGACAGGGCAGAGGGAAATTGTTGAGCCACATCAATGCTATATTTATATCCCTAACTGGGCTTCAAAATTAAAAAGTCCACTAGGCAACGCCCAGTTAGGGCTGTGGACCCATTATAACTTCTCCATTTGACCAACTAAATTAGCTGAGGAAGAATTCAACCATTCCAGTCCACATAGAACATCTGGTTTCTCACACGTCAACTGTAGCCCCAGCCCTGACGCTGTTACTACATACTGGTCTGTGTTTCCCAGGACGACAGTAGTTGTCTGCATGGCACAGCTGCTACATAGAGACTACCTCCCCCTTGGAAACAGGAGCTGTTGCTCAGGCCATTTGGCCCTAGATAGGGCCAATGATATATTAAAAACTCTCTATAGGTCAGTCTCAGAGGGAATAGGTGAAGACCCTTAAATGGAGAATGTATGGTAATGTTTTCTGTGAGGACCTCATCTCTATGGAGCTTGCTCCCACCACTGGCTTAAGAGAGCATGGATATTACAATATAATAATTTGGGTGGGGAGGGTCCTTCAAAATGTGCAAATAGCACAATTCACTGAATTCTTGCAACATTTTGGTTTAGTGAAGCTCAATTCATCTCAAGCATGCAATAAGGTGGCATCTTAACTCAGCAGTCCCAAGATTGCCTCCACTGCCATGGCCCACCACACAGAGTAAACAGTCAAACAGGACGCTTCATTTCTGTGAAGGAACTGCCCACTCAATAAATGTCACATAATTCCAATTTCTCATTTATGCTGCTCCTCAAGGTTTCCCCATTCAGAGTCAAAGTAGTTCCCACCCAATTGCCATATATGGTTTGAGAGTTCTAGAAAGCATTGTATATTTATGTCTGTAACAGAAGGTTTGAATTGTTATAGTTATATATAAACTACTCTAGACTCTGTGAAGTTTATAATTTGTCACAAGAGTAGCTGCATAAAGACCATCACTTTTTATGCAACAAACTGTTATAGAATGAGACAAGGATTATGAGTTAACTGCATATGCTTCCTTGTGATTACTAAGAATATTGTATTTGTATAAAACTGCTTTTTCTGCAATAGGTGAGGGGGAAAGAACTGCAGTTTTGGTGGGAAGTAGCAGTAGAATGATCATAAAATTGTGAACACTTATTCTCGGGCAAATTTTGCATGACCTATGGGCTGCACACCTACAAAGTGAGAAATGCCATTCGAGGCTATGAAGTGTGCCTTCAGTTTCGCCATTGCTTTTCTGTAAAATACTGAGAACTAAAATACAAATAATTTACAAGAAAAATATATTAGAAATTTACATTTTGGATAAAACTACTTCCCTCCTGCCCAGCCCAGAGGAACATGGGTTTGTGGCATGAATGCCATGGTGGATCCAGGGGGTGTGAGGGAACAACATAACCCACCAATCTCATCTGTATCCCTTGGGCAGCTTGAAGGCCACGACATAGCTCTTTATCTCATTTATAAATTGGAATGGGGACTGCAGCCCCTCCATTCCCTCTGGGAGGAAATTTCATGCCAGTGGGGTTGTAAGTGTGGATCCAGCTGGGCCATCCTAAACAGCTTCCTCCACAGCATGCAGCTATTACATAATCCCCCTGCACAGGCACACTACCTCTGCCCACCAAAGAGAGGCAGCGTGAGACTAAATGGTGCAGAGGGCCTCACATGGACAGATTTCACTGGACAAGAGATATTGGCTGTGTGAATTGTATTCTCATTCCCCATCACATTCTCAATTTCCCTTTGTTATTCATGTTCGTTTTTAAATAAGGCATTTTTTTAGAGAAATGGCAAAAAATTACGCTAGGATTAGAGAAATTAAGGTTTTATTACTGTGCACACTTCCAATGTAGAAAATGTACAATTTTTTTTTGTGGGGAGTGCTAAGCAATTTAACGGATAGGTAACACTTTACAATGCTAAAATACGTGGAAGCATAGTTGTTTAAAATATTTTGGTAATATGTAGCATGCAGACAACCTCAAGAGATAGCAAGAGAAGTCTTGGTTTACATTCTCCATAAAGGAGGTTCATACAGTATTTATCCTCTGTTTATTGTTAGTAATCCAAATTATTACAATACAAGAATAGCAATATGTGGTCACATAATTAGCTCTCTCAATAATTTGAAAGGGAAAGGGGGGAAGCCCTCACTGAGACAAACATACATTTCTGTGCAATTTAAACAGGAAGTCCTTGATGATTAACATTAATTGAGAAAAGCCTTTTCTAGTCAAAAAATCCTGTGTGAAACATTAAACAAACTTATCTGATGTTTATGTTTTTCTCTTTAATAATTAATTAAATGTAACTAGTCCAGGGAGCCTAGAGTTTTGCTTTATAACTAGCTACTATTGTAAATGGCAGTCAGCTGTTTACAGAATACCCAGAACCTTTTTGTATGGAAAGAGGTTACAAATCTGCTCCTCTTCCCTGTTCAAAGTCAAAAATAATGGTGTCTGATCCCCAGAGCATTCATTGCAAGAACTGTTTGCATATTCAGTTATTGTTTCTGCTGCGTCAGTCATCTGCTGAAGTTCACTCTAATGTGGCCCTGATCAATTCTGCCAGCTGTGCTTAAGTGCTGTTTACTATAATAACATCACACTGCATTCTTATTTGGCTACAACAGCTATGACAGCACCTAAATGCATTGAGAAGCCAAGATTTTATCATGTTCACAGATCAAATTGGAATTGTTTATGGAGGACAGTGATGTTCTATTTCTGTCCTTTCTAGTGAATACCAATACCACACTAATGGTTTTGCCAAAAGCATTACTACTCTGCCCTTTCTAATAAATGAAGGTCTTGTTGATCTAAATACTCTATAGGACAGGGAAATGATTTCATTATTGCACCATAGACATTTTTCACTGGATAGGATAGGAAACTTAGCAGGTGTGGATTAGATGAAGAGATATGAACCTATATTACTCAAGATTGCATAAGGAACATTTTTTTCAAAACTGTACACCTGAGAAAAGGTTCCTTGGAAAAATATTAGTTGGGGAAAAAAATATTTATATAAATATTCTGACTTTGAATGAAAGAAAAAAAAGACAGGCTGATTGCATAACAATAGAAATGTATTATGTGGCACAAAGGTCTCCAAACACATTAGTATCATTTAAAAAAGCAGTTTTGTGTATTATTTTTTCCAATATACCCAAGTTCACTTGGACCATGTGCCAAGCAATAAATCAATGCCTTCAATATGCAGGCATATTTGCACAAACCATAAAATATGAGCCCAATCCTTCTCCTACTGAAACCAGTGATAAAACTCCTATTGACTTATATGGCACCAGAATCTTGCCCTGCTTTATTTTCCCCATTATGGTAACATTCACAATGTGCTAGAGCTAGATGCTTTCTAAACACAGATGAAGATGCAGTCCAGGAAAGCATACATATAATAAGACAAGCACGAATGGAGAAGGAATGGAGAGAAAGGGGTGCAACATTCACAAAGTGAGTGCGGTGAGGGGCAAAGATCTTATTAGACATATATTATTTGTTGTCGGGATGGGAGGGGAGGGGAGTAAGAGTTTTTTTGCTTATGTTTCCTTTAAGTTAAACACTGAATTCTCTTCAGCCTACCTTCCTTCCACATTTCATCCCTTTCCTTTGTCTCCCACATCAATTCCTCACTTTCATTCCTCCTTTTGCACCCTCATTCCCAGCATTCAACACTCATCCTTCTTTAGAGAGGTGTCTGGACATAAACAGTTGAAATAAAGAGATAATTCAGTTACTTTTGCACACTGTGGAAGCTGCATTCTTGATAAGGGATTGAAACAAAGAAAGTTGCTGGGCTTTGCAGATCAGCTCAGAAAGGATGTTCTAACTTCCATGGGAGTATTTTGCAAAAAGCACGGACACAGTTTCTGAAAAACAGGGAGGAATTAGACCCACAAAATAAGAGACACGGATAGACACATAGGGAGGGGCAGTTAGGTAGGATCTTGAAGGAGATGACAAGAAACTTGAACTTGACGCAGCGAAGAAGCAGCAGACAGTTGCAGGATTCAAAGAGGAAAGGGTTATGGGCACATCTGCTGGCAAATAATCTGATATGGCCACATCTGCTGGCAATCTTTCATATGAACTGAAGGCAGAAGATGTGCGTATTGGGGAAGCCTGGGTGGAATAGGGTCACTACAGTATAGCACAGGGTTTGGCGGTTAAGTAGGGAAGTGATGAGGACAGACTATAAAGAAGCCCCAGACATACCCCTGTAATCATCAGCAGGGGTGAAGGTACACAGGAGCCCCACTGGGGTGATCCTACAGGTGCCAGGTATGTCATCGCTACTGTCAGATTCTGCTACTGGCATGGCACAGAGCCCCTGCCTAGACCATACCTGAGAATCTGGTTCAATAGCTGCACTCCAATGGAGCACAAAGGCACAACTGGTTAGAGCTGAGGGTCTACTTTCAGCCTTGAATATTAGTACTTTTTCTTGTGTGTATTTACTTCAGGTCCTTCATGTGTTTTATGGGGAATGAGAAAATCTGTTTTTAAGACAGTGACAAAGAAATAATAAATGCTGTCATGCTAGTCATTCTGCGCCTTTTCCTAAACCACTGACATGTTAATGGACATTTTAAAAACAATACACAAAACATGGATAAATCTTAATATTCATTCATGTCATACATCATAGTGGCACTGAAGGCTCCTTCTGAGCAACTGAAGTGCATGCTGTGAATGTGTATTAACAATAGTGCATGTTTGTACTATAGATCCATAATATATATTCAGATCTATCTCAGTACTAAAGTATATTTCAAATCCTTATTTAAAATTGTGATGAATATGCATGTCTGACAATGACTTTAAATCGCGGTATCGCCAACATATTTTTTAGACCAAGGAAATGGGATATTGATAAATGTCTTTCAAATCTTCATTTTAAAAATGTTGGACTCAAAAGAAAGCAAAATGTTTTCTTTGGTGCTTTACAAAAAGACAAGATTTCTGACACAAAGCACTTTGGACCCAATTCTGTGATGCGCTGAACATCCCCTACTCCCACTGAAATCTATAGGAGTTGAGGGCACTCAGCACCTCACAGGATGTGCTCAGCATTTTCCATTATTACACCCCAACCTTACAAATCTCTTTTGTTTTGCTGGGGGTTGTTTGAGGGGGAGGGGAAGGGAGGGCTGGGTGTGGGGTTGCACTTGGAAAATGGAAAAAAAGAAAAATAATTAATCTTGAGCTGATCTTTCATATCCTAAATTCCAAGCTGCGGTGAATTTTTACAGTTAAGACTAGACCTCTGAAAGCAGGGCTTGCAATGGCAGAACAGACCTTTATTTTAGTAGCATTAGTCAAAAACACTTATAAAAATAAAATAAAATAAATTCCTCTTTCATCCTGGCTTCATAGAAAACATGACATCCTTCTAAATACATCATCAGGTTGCCAGGCAGACTCCAAAACAAAAATAATTCATTCAAACTGTTTAATCTACTCAGTGCAGATTGACAGTATCTTTATATATTTTTGAAAGCTCTTTTAACATTAACTGATACTTTAGTGTGGGAAGAAACTAAAAGCTTTCTACATATAAAAGTTCATCGTTTACCTTCTCACAGCTATCAGATAAAAGCATAAGGGCAATGAAGCCACAGCTCTCAGATATATTACTCCCAAAGGAGAAAATCCAAATGCATCCGCATCAGTGAAGGCAGCAGGTGTAAGCACTGACTAAAGAACATTATATAAGAGAAACAAGCCCCAAGAACAGTTAAACCAACCCTGTTAACAGCTCTATGCATCGAATAAGAAGGTTTTATTGTCAAGAAAAAAGTGAATTTATCCTAGCTAAAAATAAATAAATAAGAATACTATCTCAAATGTTTTAGTGAACTTTCTTATGAATGGATTGCAACACACAATGATAGAACTCCCTCAATTCCACTTTTCAATAACTCCAAGGCACTAGGGATGTGACAGCATGATGAATACCACAACAGACAGCTCCAATATGGTACCATTTTACCAGATCAATATCTCACTGCAATATAAGAAAAAAGGAGCTGATATTAGTCTACACAGTGTATTACAGATGAGGTACATTTCTTCTCACTGCACTCATGCTGAACCAAAGCAATAATTCATAGATGCCTTTAAAAGGTTTGCACACTAGTACATGCAAAAAGAGGCTAATCTTTTCTACAACATCTGTTTGAACATGTAATAGCTTAAAGCAATAAGAAGGTAAGATTCCATGTATGTATCTATTAATCTGTCTATGTATACTACAAATACAAAGATAAACATATCCAGAGACAGACACATACTGGCATTTATATACTTTGCCAGTAAACCTCTTGGGGAATAGATTACAATACATAATAATCAAACATTTTATGCATAATCAGGGGTGCCCTCTCCTCCCTTTTTCTGGGGATGTAAGGACAATTATGGCATTTCTCAATTTCTTTTCTAATTAAAGCCACTTCTAATAGTGGTCACCATTGGAAAAGCCATCATATCCCAACAATAAGCATAGTTTTAATCTTGTACTTCAAATAAGAAATGAGTGGAAGATCTCAGCTACTCCCGTGTGACAACTGCTTGCAAACTTGATCTTTTTATAGCAATTATTGTAACTTTCAAAAAAAATAGAATGCCACACTAACAAAATATTTAAGACCGGCGCACAGTCTAGAATATAGAGTGTAAGAATACTAGGTTGCATTCTGAACTGTTTCTTTTTTAAAGGTTATCAGGTAAAAACAAACTGATAAAAATAAGTCGTGCCCTGTGTCTAAATTAAATATGGGACTTTCCCCTTACTTCAGTGATGATGTTCATGTTAGCCTTCAATATAATCTAAATGAGGTACCTGGACAGATAAAACTATATTACTTTTTTAATCTCTCTGCATGTGTAAACAGGAAAAAAAATACCGAATACATTATTTCTGTTGTCTGACAGCTGGTATTGCTCCAATTTCCAATATAAAGTATACATTAAAATCTAGCTTTAGCCCTATATTTTCTTTGAAAATAAATGTAACAGAGTGCTGCATTTTAGTATTTTTTGCATAGTTTGACTTCTATATTTGGTAGGGCAAATCCAGTCAGGCCAATGGGGCCGCATGTGGGGGGACAAATTCCATGCCTGTCCAAGGCTTGCAGTTTGAGGGTGGGGCGGCAACTCTCCTCTGCCCCCCCTCCCGCCCCCGACCCGGCCAAAAAACCCTTCATCCATCATTTTGTTTAGTTACAGCATGGTGATTTAGCTTGAAGGACATAACTTAATTAAAAATCAAAGAGTAAATCATCATTACACAGTGTAGTTAATAGTTATTTAACAAATATTTATATACATATATAATTAACATGGCATATTATTCCTACATGTGTAGTTTCTTGGAGATGTCATTTTTAACATAGTTATAACTTGGAAAGATGAAAGGGTTGTACATTTTATTGTAACAAGTAAAATAGAACAAGGGAGCAAAATGCTTAACTCCACAGCTGGCTTGCAGAGACAAGGCCCAATAACATGGACCAACATCAGAACAGTAATTGTGACAAACAGTATAAAGTGTCAAACGTCCCTATGGGAACTTTCCACAGGTTTAAGTCTCGTAAGGAGTTGGACCAAGTCCAGATAGCATAATGTTTATGGCTCTGATTAAATCCAGAAAATGTGTGCATTAGGAACCTAGACCTCTCTGTTGCACAGTGGCGAAAGGAACAAAACTGCAACCTTCCACACAAAAACTTCTCAGAGCTAGTAGGCTTTACGGAAAATGGGGAAGGAGCATAAACTGGGGAAGGAATTTGGGAACAGCTGTTTTATCTGACATGTTCCTCTTCCTAGAAGAACTAAAGTTCACATTTTAAAAAACCTAAAAACCTCACACACAAGAGATAATTAATTAATTTACTATCCCTGAACATTCTTTGATCCCTGTTGAGATGCTTGCAAAGCATAGGAGCCAGCTCCCAATGGTCTGGTTCTGCTGTTACTGTTAGAAGAGTATGGTTCTACTTCTTGTCCTTGTCACATTAATTTCATAGATGTACCAAACAGGGGCTGATGAATTGAGAATGTTGGTCCAGTTTCTAATACAGGGTTTGAACTGAGGTCAACTAGAATTGAAGGCTTCGTTTCTGATTGCCTCACTAATTATACTATTGCTATTTGATATTTATATTGCAATTATGCACAAAGCCCAGGCAACATATCAATACATAGGACGAGACAGTCCGTGACCTGAAGAGATAAGATGGCAAGTCACACGCAGAGAATGGGAGGAATGCAATATGATCAAATGGGCGTTTTATATATACTAGTGTGTAAGTTAAATTTATAAAGTACATGCCAATTATCTCCTATTATCCTCAACTTTGCCATCATTAAAATTGGCTAATATCTTGTAAGTGTCACAGAAGAGATGGGTCTTGACCGAACCTTTTGCTAAACTCACAATTACTCCCAAGCGCATTCTGCGCCAAAAAAAAATTTAAAATTCTGCGCACGGTATTTTAAAATTCTGCAAATTTTGTCAAATAAATGTGGAGGCTCCAGCATGGCATTGGGGAGCACAGGCCACTGGCTGCACAAAGTTGAGAAATCACTCTGCAGCTCCCACCAGGACATGGACTCAGCAGTGAAGCTGCACCCAATCCTGACACAGCACAAAGACGGATCCTGCCCTAGAAACACCCCAGGGCCCTGGTCTTCTGTGCTAGGTGCGCCAGATGTGGGCAGACAGGCTCAGCAAGGCAGGATCCAAGTGTGGAGGGGCTTAGTGGGGGGGGATCTAGGTGTGGGTTGAGAGGGTTCTGTGTGGTGCAATCTGGGTTCGGGCATCTCAGTGGGAGATCTGGGTGTGGTGGGGGGATCTGGAAGCACTCTGGCTTGTTTGGGGGTAAAACGGTAATGGGACTCTGCAGGGTGTCCAGGTGAAGGTGGTTGGGGCTCAGTGAGGGGGTCTGGGTATGGGAGGGGTAGAGCTCAGCATGGGGGTCCAGATGTGGGGAGCTCAGTGTGGGGGTCCAGATGTTGGCGAGCAGGGCTCAGTGGGATGGGGATCCAGGTGCAGCTGTTTGGGGCTTGGTAGGGTGGGCATCCAGGTGCAGATGGTTCATTGGGGTGGTCCAGGTTCAGAGGGAGCGGGACTTGTCAGGTGGGGTTCCGGGTGTGGGGGGAGTGATGGTCAGTGGGAGAGTCTGGGTATGAGAGGGTCTGGATGTACGGCGGTTGGGCAAATGGGAGAGCAGCTCCCTGGACAGTGATCACTCCCCCTGCAGCTAAGGAGTGATGGGTGCAGAGGGGGGGAGAGAATGCAGAGCTTCCTGCAGCCAGGGAAGAAATCTGGGGGTGAGTCTGACATGGTCCTGGATGCCATGAAGGGGAAGAGGAAGTCCTGTTCTTCCCAGCTGGGACTAGCAGCTGATCCTGGAGCAAGGTAGGAGCCACCAACCAGGTCTTACCCAGTCTCGTCCCCTTCCCAAAGTGATTTCTCTCTCTGCCTTGGGCACCTGAAATATACTGCTGGGGAGGGTCATATGACCATTCATGTGGCTTCCCTTTGCTTCCCTGTCAGAAAGTCATTTTTCTGCAGAGAAGCAAAGAAATATGTGGGGGACATGAATTCTATCCATGCGCACTGGCGCAGAATTCCCCCAGAAGTAATATTCAAGACACTTTTAGGTATACTATTAATAATACTAATTCTAATTAAAGCCTGGTTCTGTAAACAAGCACTCAAATACACACAACTATAGACACCTGAATTCAGCGGGACTGCTTAAAGTTTTTAAACCCTCTACACTTAAACAGGGATAAAATTTTGAACTAAATATGTGTTAACATGATATTGTGCTACAATTCTGGAATGCATCAGTGCTGTTAACTTAACTTCTCAATAATAAAAATCTATATATTCCAAAAATGTGAAAGAAACATCTATATTACTAGAAGATCTAAGTAGCAGGCACTTTTTACTTACCCAGTTGCAGATCAAATTCTAACTCCATCTCAAAATGTAATGGCAATAAAAATCCAGGCTGACACTATTTGTTTAAACTGTTGTGATATCTGAGTAGTATGAACTGAAAAGAGCCTGATTTTATGTACTATGTTTACTGCAATAGCTAGAAGCTTCACTATGAATACCTTGCTTGTGTGGCTTTTTCAGACTCCTTCCTCCTTTTGTGGTTTAATTTCCCATGTTTTATATAACAGTTGTTTGAAAAATCAAGTGTATGAGTTGACCATAGACCAGGAGAACTCTATGTAGTCATTATGTACTGTTATGTGAATAAGTGATTATGGACATTTTGAAATTAAAGACATTCACTGAAAAGCCTGTACCTTCTCCAAAGTAGCCGTTAAAAGGTATTATGTTAAGCTCTAATGTAAGAGATTTTAGTTTACTAACAAGGACCTGGGTCAATGTAGGTGTCACACATGTTCATACAGTTCCCAAACTACAAATTCTGACAAAATGCTGATGAAAATATTTTCTGAATGTTAACCAAATTACAACTTTTTAAAAAAGCCTTAAAGAATAAAACAACTTCCCAACTGGCATGGAACAAAATCAATTAAAATTTACGTATATTACTACAACTTACTTAAATCTAACGTTGATTGCTATTTGCACATAGATGAAAGAGATAACATCTTGTTTGTTGGGGATACTGTAGTTTGCATTAAATAATTATGAGATTCCCTCAAAATGATTCTGACTCAGAACAGCACCAAGGGCCTGATCCAAAGCCCACTGAAATCACTCTGAAGACCTGATATATATCCATGCAATAATATGATGAGACTAATGGAGGACCCCACCTCTGCCAACTCCAGGAAAATGTCCAAGATTTGTTAAATAATGTTCATGCTGTTGGGTACTGTGTTTTTGTGTGACTTTTCTGTGTGTCTTTAGAGATTGAAAAATATACAGCAGCAGATCCTCAACTGGTGTAGTGTGCCATTATAGCTCCCCACTAGAGCTATGATTTTACCAGCTGAGGATCTGGCCCACAATGCATAAATACCAAATGTCTGTGCATTCAGGCAGATTGAATTGAAAAGTGCTTAGGGATCATTTTGTTCAATGAAATATTGAGCAGATAATTGACAAAGTTAAAATGTTATGAGGGACTGATACTGTTGAAAACAGACCAGTGGAAATACCTGTCTGTAGAAATTAAAATAAGCTGGGACAAAAGACAAAATGTTTTCTTAAACATTTAGGAACACTGAATGATCCTTCTATGAAAATCTAGGAGCAATAGCATTTGGAGCTCTTTTTGCTTTCTCTTTAAACCTCAAACATGTAATATCAGTATCAGGTAAAAATATTTTCAAATGAAAAAACTTTGTCATCATGTTTGTAGCAAAGTATAGAAGACCGAGGAAAACTGAACAAATGAAACATTTTTCTTGGCTTCCTATATGTGTAAAAATTGACCCAAAGTCAATTTAGTTTAATAAAAAATAGCAGAAGAGATCACCTTAGTAAGAGGCACATCTAAAGTGTAAGGCACCAAACAAGCGCAATCAACAGGAATCATATGATTATGTTTGTGAGAAATAGTTTATTTGTGACTTGTTTGAGACTGTGATTTTAGCCTGGAAAACAATTTAAGCATTTTTATTAGTCAATGTCCATTTCTAATGCTAAAAGTTTAAATTAATCAATTTTAAAACCTACTTTGAGGAAGTTATTCTGTACGATTCTAAAAACACAAAATAGCAAACTCCCACTTACATTGTGTTGTTCCTAGTCTTTGTCTCTTTTTCCTGTAGTCCTGTTTAAATTCTCACCTTGCTCTGCCCTTGTCATCAAGTCATTCAAGCACAAAGCAGGGAGCACGGGAGTGTTTACTCATTTCCCAAGTCCATTATCTTACACATTAATCACTGGTCTGGAACTTCTGGACAATGCTGAATCTGTTACCTTTTTTCTTTCTGGCTGTTTTATTCTTGGGTCTGATAGTTCAATGGTTCCTAGCTGTACTTACACTTGATGACCTTTTCATCTGATTATTTACCTATTCATTTTTTGTCTTTTTTTAAAAAAATAATTAACTTAGCCACAGTGGTTTTTATCCCAATGAAACATAGTTCATGCAAATTAAGGTAAAACCCCATTAATTTAAAAGGATTAATCACTTCAAAATGTAGCAGCATTTTTAATACTTTTATACAGAAAAGCTATTGAACATGTAATCAGGTACTGAAAATACAGCACTGAACATATTAAACTACTGCAAAGATCTGAAGCAAGTTTTATTTTGTTTTGAGTTGTTTACTAGTGACAACTGCTCTTTAAATAGAGCAAATAATGATAAACCCTTTTGCTGGGTTAGCAGAGAAATGGCTAAAAGCATAAATAATGATTTCTGAATGCAGGAAACGTGATTTCACTGAAATCTATAGAATTCTAAAATAATTATGAAGGACTGTTCATGGCATCTAAGGTTTATTTGCAATAATGAATGAAAAACAAAGAGAAAGATGTAAAGCTGGACAGCTGGAGGCTCTTGAACTATACTTGTTAAAAGATTTGTTTGTGAAACATGCATTTTATTGCCTTGTATGCATGTTATAATGAGGCATGGACAACTGCAACATTACACTTAATGATTGCATTTCTTGTTTCAGCCAGTTTCCTTGTCCTTTTGCAATTAACGTTTTCCCAGATCACCCAAGGCTACTTTGTCAGGAAAAAAAAAATCTGAAATTCACATAAATGAGCAATGTCAATAGTTTAGAAAGAGTTTACTTAGAGAACAAAGGGCCCTTATGAGCCACTAGTGAGAAGAAATGGGGAAAAAATGAGTCTTCACAATGTAGGCTTTTTCTTACAGCAACTTGTTATCAAGCAGTTTGCAAGAGTCCCTCAAATCTGCATTAAAATACATTTCATTCCATTCACTCATTTGCATTAATTTCTCCCATTATATCTGAAAATGGCTGAATGTCTATCCAACACAATGCAGCAGCCTATCACAAGCAGCCATGGCTGCACCAGGTGCCAATTTACTCCTCTTAGTTCTTTTCATTCTGTTTGCTGATTCTGACAACTGGAGTTCTCCTCTCAGTCCCTGGGACTTTTCAATTGGATTTGCTCGTGGTGACAAAATTGTTGCTTTGCTGAGAGGAGGGGGGCTCTTTGACTGAGCGTCTATCATGCTGCCATGGGAAAGCGAGAGGCGAATGATTCTCAGTGGCTTCTGATTTCCAGTATTTGTTCAGCATTAGGCCCACTTATCTCCAGAAGAAAAAGCAACATGTAGAGAGAAAGTGACAGGCAGAAACACACTCACTTGCTCGTTCATTCTCACTGAACTCTGTATTCAAACAAGGGGGCCCTATTACACTGAAAGCTCCAGATCAGCCTCACTCAATTATCACAGCTAATCCTTATAGCTCTATAAAGTAAATATTTCATTACAATTTCAAATAAACAGTCACCCAATCTAATGAAGCAAGAACTCAAAGTGGCAATGTCACAGAACTTGTTACCATCATCAAAGGAAAGGACACAGCCCTGTCTACTAATAACGTTTAAAAAAAAAAAAAGGGTCCTAACAGATTTTCTGATGTTTTTATTGCTTACTTTGACCTTTTTGTCTTTCCAAATATATTTCGCTTATCAAAAACCCAGTCACCTTTAATTATTGATTATTGTTGCTGCTATTATAGGGCCTAGTCCTGCAAGGTGTTGAGCAGCTCCTGAGAGATGCTAAATATTCTCACTTTGTTACACTAAAATCAATGAGGGCATCCAGTGCCTCTCTGGAGGTTCTCAGCACCATTCAAGATCAGGCCCTTGATAAGTAGCAGCTTATCAATACAACCATAATAATGTTGAAAATCTGAAAAAATAAATACTAGAATATATAAATTCATAAACCCCTGGAAGAAAGAGAGAAAACAACATTTGTTGTTGGACTCTTATGCTTCATAATTTTGCTGGATATCAGAAACCAAGGTGATAGGCACCTTTATAAAGGCCGAAGATGGACAAATGGGATTCCAGTACATGATTTCAGTTCTCCTTCCAGTAGCAGACTGACTTCAATGAGATCTTTATTTTTTAGGCCATGGCACAGAATCTAAATCCCAAGAGTTAAGGCCCATTGAGCAATTTCTTTAATGCCTTCTCTCATCCCAAAGTGCCCCATTTCAAAAATCTTTTTAAAAGTGTTGCTCCATTCTGAAAATACCTTTAAAATGTTTTTTTGGTGTTTGCGGGTTCACGGTCTCTCAATGATTTCCACATCCTGTGCACACAGTTGACAAATGATTACAAAAAACAAAAAAACCCTACCAGTCCTGCAAATTCAGACTAACAATAAGAATCAAACAAGATTTTTGCCACTTCATGCATTGTCACTAGTAATCAGATTCTACGGGCCAAATTAGTAACTGGTAACCCTAGGCCCCATTTCAGCAAGTCAAAGCATATGCCTAGCTTTAAGGATATAAGTGGTCTCATTCACTTCCATGGCTTTACTCACATGCTTAAATTTATGCATCAGCTTGAGTGCCTAGTTGAATAAGTAGCTCATTGTCTTTCACTCTGTTTCACCAATGCAATACTGTTATTTTCAATGGGTTTGTGTACATTACCAAAATGTACTGCCACTCAGATGTCAGTTGTTGGGGGTGCAATACAAGAGACATAGCACTGAAACCATTAACCATGAGTATTTCATCAAATGCTATATTGTCTCTATTAGAGAGGCAAGTTGGGTGAGGTAATATCTTTCACTGGACCAACTTCCATTGGTGAGAGAGACAAGCTTTCAAGCCACACAGTCACTCTCACCAACAGAAGTTGTTCCAATAAAAGATATTACCTCACCCACCTTGTCTCTACTATCTTTAGACCAACACCAGTACCTATACTGTCTCTATGTCACCCACTGTATTATTTCTTTCCCTCCAAATTATTCCTCATATTTTAATCCCCACCTTATGTGTGTGCTGTCATTAACATCTCCTAAGGAACATGTGGTTCTAGTGACAGACAAGAAGAAACTTAAAAATACACCAACTTACACTGTCTCAAAATAGTTCAGATTAACAGTCTGGTTCTATGTGGTGCAGTGTGTTCTCAACTCTCAGTGCAGTTAGTGGCATCTAAGGATGCTCAGAGCCTCACAGGCTCAGATCTTAAGTTGCAAAGATGTTAAACTTAGATACTGATGTTATACCTACACCACAGCTTAGCTCGGCATAATTTATGTCACTCAAGGGTGTGACTAAACCATCTCCCTGAGCAGCATATGTTACATGTAAGTGCTGATGTGGACACTGCTATGTCAGTAGGGGAGCCTCTTCTGCCAGTCGCGGGGGCTGGAGTAGTTAAGCCAACTGGAGAGCATTCACAGCAGCTTAGAGAAGCTACATTAGAGAGCTCACAGCGGTGCTATACCACAACTACTCATCAGCTTTCGGGGAAAAAGTATAATGTCTATGATTTATGGCAGGGGTCGGCAACCTCTGGCACACGGCTCACCAGGGTAAGCACCCTGGTGGGCCGGGCCAGTTTGTTTACCTGCCGCATCTGCAGTTTCTGCCAACCGTGGCTCCCATCGTTCAATAATACTGAACTGGAAATTTTGAAAGAACAGATTTGGAAATAATGTAAACATTTTTCAAAAGTTTAAGAAATGACTGACATTTATTTATGTGGTATCTTTTCTATTTAAAACTAGTTTTATTTTTTTAGATAGACTAACAAACTTAAGTTTTGTTTTAAAGTTAAACAGTTTGCCATATCAAAAATTCTTATTTGCTGAACTAAGGCATATCAGATAGCCAAAATAAGGGCTTCATCATAGTCCGGGGGTTGGGGGCTGGGGGTGTGTGTTTGTTTTGAGCTAAAAGGGCACATGTGCCAAATACAAATAGGCAAATATGCCTCCACAGTTTAAAACTCCTTATTTCAGTGAAAATAAATTAATAGGGATGGATTAGAGTCTAAGGAGAAAGGGAGGTTTAGTAATAGAGAAGAGTGAATCAAATCAGATTTTACAATAAATTTCTTTCACTTTCAAAGCTCATTATACTGGAAGACAACTTCATATTTGTAGTTGTCATATTTGAAATGTGTTGACTCATTTCCAGAAAACTGTAGTTTATATACAAAATCCATTTTATTACTTTTAGATGGAGCCAGAAACTTAGATCACCAGTTTCACTGCAACACATAAAAAAGAGTAAAAGTACATCAACTGACTTATTAGTAACATACAAAACTGGCTAGTTACCAAGAATTAGATATGCAGGAAGAAGTTCAAAAACCTTGTGTAATTATAAATATTGAGTGAGGGAGAGAGAAATAAATTCTTGGGGGTGGGGTTGAATAAAATCTCTTACAAGTTACAGAACTTGCAAATTTTTGAAACTTTTTGAAAATATAAATAAAATTAAACAGATACCAAGATATGCTCCTTCATACAAAGAAAGGGCTAACCCTGAAGTCCTTATTCAGGCACTTTTAGGAAGGGTGCTAAAGTAAGAACTTCAGCACTGAGCACATGGGTAAGCGAAGATGCAGATAATCAATACAATTCAGCTGGTAAAGGGGATTGAGGTTTGGGATCTTGGAAACAGCAATTGAAATGATCATGCTTTTGAAAAATATATATCCTAAAACATTAATTATATGGTAGCATCTTCCATTTTCCCCCACACTCTAGGTCCAACCATTATATATTTATTCTTTCATTAGCGCTTGAGATTCTTAGGGGCTGACCCTACAAAGTGCTGAGCATCTCCTCAGAGGTGCTGAATTCCCTCAGCTTCATGGGAATTCAGCACACTCAGCAAGATTAAGGAGGTACTCAGCACTACGTAACAGCAGGCCCTTAGGGCTACCCACCCATAAGGGGAGTGGTAAAAAAAAAAAAAGCCCACCACCTAGATGGCAATAGCTAGATTTGTGTGCCAGGAAGGTGTAGACATAGTGCCTCTGGGGGTGCTGAGAAGAGAACTCTCATCAGCAGCCCTCAGTACACCTTTATTCAAGTTAAAGTTTGTGCTCCCTCAGAACTGGTCTCAGGGGTGCTGGCTAGCAAAAAAGGCAGGCAACTAGGGACTTTTGCCTGGCCTTTAACTCACCTAGAGACACTCCTTCTAGGGTGTTCAATGCTGGACGCTCCACAAGCTTTGCCTATGTGGGGAGAACACAGGTAGGTATAAAGTGAAAGGCATAGTATATTTTTCCACATTATTCCTTCCTTCAGACCCTTTATATTAACTGTCTCCATTACTCAACTGAAACATTATGCTTTAGGAAAACTAAAGCTTACAGGCACAACAATTTTAATGTCAATAGTTTGTTTATTAATGCAAACATTCAAGGTGTTTGCATTTATCATCCAAGCAATACTACTAAAGTCATTAAGCCTAATCTTAATTTTAAAACAAATATTGTCCAATTATAAGGAAAGAGTAGCTCACGCAGTGAATTAATCCTCAATTTCTAATAGTGTTTTATTCTAAGGCTTTCCTACATTAGTTACTATGTAGAACAATCTGGGAAATTTAAAAATTCATTTATGTACAATTAAAGTTACTACTGCATTTGGGGTGAGGTTAAAAGATGCTAAGGGAGTAATACAGCAAATGCAAACATAATAATAATTAATTGCTAAGTTACTTTTGGGAAAAATCACACACTTGACCCAAGCTGAAGGCTGAAATATTAATCCATTTCTATGACAGAGAGTTGCTTTTTATCCTCCTCATAATAGAAGCAACAGTTGAAAACCATAATGTTATAGTTCAAACAATGCCCCCCCTAAGACTTCAAATTTATTATAGCATTCATCTCCAAGACAAAAGACCTGGTATAGGAAAAAAGCTCTTTTTAGCAAAAAGTATGGTTGTTATTTATGGCTCAGATGCGAAGAATGAGTTTGGGGAATTTATCAGAGATGAAGGTATGAAATGTTTTAGCTTGTTCTTCTCTGTCTAATCCATAAACCATTTTCTCAGCCACCCAAGTGAATTCTAATGGAACAGGAGTGATGAAATAATATTTTCCTAGTCCTTTAACACTTTGCCTACTGCACGTGTTGTGTGACTTGTTCAGGGAAAACACAGGAGCTTATAGTTACAAATCTTTTAAATCAGGAAATAGGACAATCTTGTTAATAAAAATTATATAAAATGGCCTTGTAGGAAGATTCAACCTCATACTTAGAGTGCTCATTCCCTCTATCAAACTGTGTTAATAACAATATTTATAAAAGGTTTCTTTACTAGCATTTCATTTGATAGTAGCACAAATTACAGAATGCACAGTTTCCTGCAGACAGCTTTGTTATTGAACTCTGCCACGTACCTGCACCAGCCCTCTAGGTGACAGGAAAGAGATCAAGGGCTACAATATATTCCTAGATCCACTTAGCTTGGTGAGAAGGAAATGGCGCAGTAGGGGGACACTGGGGCCTTTTCTGTCCTCTAATCAACACAAAAATGAATGCCATCCTTGATGTTGGCTAGTTAATTTTTATAAGGGTGGAATTGGGAAAAAGGGTGGAGTTGGGATGTCTCAAGCCAGTGCCCCTCATCTGCTGCTTGCCGTGGTGGCTGGCCATGTAGGTCTTCCCAGTGGTCAACCTATTGTCTGGGTTGTAGTAAGAAAGTCTCTCTCTCTCTCTCTCTCTCTCTCTCCTCTCACCCATCACCACCTCCTCTACCAAGATACTGGCATTCCTAGTTGAATTCATCTTAATCTTTATTTCTCTCTTTCTTTACAGAAGATGGAGTCATGCGAGTATGTTTGTAGTAGGCTGGAGTAGGATAAGCTCATATTGTCACAAAAGATTCCTTGGGTTGTTCCTTTGGGATATGAATGGGCCTCAAATTCTAGGCTTGTTGTATCAAGTGGGGAGAGAAATGTTCTTAAGTTTAAGCTAAAAGGAAGAAGGGTTCCAAATCGCCTGTTCCTAGAAGATGGATGAATCAGTTCTCATGTGGATTAGAAAAAAAGCCAGTTATTTGGGCTAGCAGAGACTTGGTTACAGTCAGGCCCAGACACTTTGTGCAAGAGAAGGGTGACTTTTGTATCCTTAAACACAGGCAATGTGCTCTAGGAACTCTCTGGTATAGGACTTGTTGATGGGATTCTTCATCTATGGGTAGGTGGAGATGATTATGGCAAGCTCCCTGGACAAGATTAAGCTTGGAAGTGCTATCTGCCCTTAGATATTACTTGATAGTTATGTTGATAAAGTTTCAGCAGATCTGGCCAATTCCTCTCTTAAATGTTTCTTTGCATTACCATGTCTTCTTTCCACCATGTCTACAGAAAAAGATACATTACTCTTTTGTGGCATACGTACACCTCCACCTTTTAATATATTCCTCCTTATTGTGCCAGATCCTGTTCCTATTGAAGTCCAGGTGAGATTTGCAGTGAGTCCAATGTGTACAGAATTAGGCCCATACATATCACCCACTTCATAGTAATATATACTTTCCAGAAAAATTATTTGTCCTCTACATATGTATCCCATTTTGTTTCATTTTAAAAAAAAAAGGTCTCTTTTAAAACAATTAGGCAAAAGTATGCTTAAGAAAAAGCAGCGATGGCCCAGCAGTAAGAATCAAAGTACTAATTTTGCAGAAACAGTTCTGGACCAATACAAAACACCATCACTCCACTTTCCCCAATGCCTATCAACTCTCAAACTCCCACTTGCACATTTCCCTTTTCCTTGACAAACAAGAGAAACTATTCCCATATTGCAAGAAATTCTTCAATTTTGTCACAATTCCTGTTTACAAAATAATATTGACCAAAGGAATTCACGACAGGAAAACTGAATCACGATTGAAACGTTTTTCTATAAGGTGCCACAGGATTCTTTGCTGTTTTTTTCTCTAGTTCTCCTGAGTACAATATTATGGGTTATATTTTTGTTTTAAGGCCACATTCTTCACTGGGATAGGCATGATAGAACAGGTGCTCTTCCACCCATTTAAAGAGTGCAGCCTGCACCAACTCTACCATGGGCTTGTCCTTCTCTTTCCCCTCCCTTTTTGAGAAACACAATGTGGCACTGCTGCTGCAGCAAGATCCAGATAGTCCTTGAACTCAAGGTCTGCAATAATGATGTCATCGTGTTGAGGGGTACAAGGGCAAATGAGGAGATAGTAGGATAAGAAAAAAAGCTCCTTTCCACTTCTTTCTAGCCACAATCTGGAAAATATCATGTATTAAAATGCCAGTATCCGTACAGAGAAATTCTTTCCTGAATTTTACAGACTAGACTATTTTCCTCTGCCAGGAGAAACCAAAACAACATAACCCCATCTTCAATAAAGAAAAAAAAACCTTCAGTAGCACAACATTTTCCCTTAATAAATCATTTTTAATGACTTCTAATAAATCATCTTGTAATCACATTACTTTGGCACTTAAGCTAGTCAAACTATCTCTCTTGTAGTTAGAATATTAATGTATTCATATTCCAGGTAGTTTATAAAAGAAAAGTAACTACCAAATAAAGAAACAAGCTGGAGCAAAATCAGCTACATTAATCTGAAAGGTTGAGGGTCATACAGTATGTTTACAAACTTTTTCCAGCCATAAGAACTATGGTACTGTCAAATATATACCCATTACATCATTTCTTGTTATTTGCATTATATGGACTGCGCATGTGCGCATAGACACAGACTACAGACATACACATCTTCACATGCATGCACAAACAACATTCCTGTAGAACAATATATTGTTTGCCGGTCTATTAGCATTTTCAATACTGCTCAGAAATTGGTAGGGCTTTTTGTTTTGTTTTAAATGATCGACTCAAGCATTTAACACTGCAATATTTTGTGTTCCATGATGTCCCACTGGATTTCTGAAGAGTCCGAGGCTCGCTTTTTCTCCACTATTTCATCACTGTAATTCCTGAACTACAATTTACATCTGTATTACACTATTTTACCCTGACACAGGAATAAAAGTTTATTAGTTTCTATGACGACCTGATGCATAAAAAGGACGACAGGTTCTTTCACATTTGTAAATACACACCAGCTTAGTATTCAGAGTGCAGTGCGTATCAGCATTAAGTACAAATAGTATGAGTTTGTTTTTAGTAAGACAGAAAAAGGGACTTGAGCCAAACGACATGATTCATTAGAGCATACATTTGTCAATGAACAGATGAGTTCCAAAATTATTTTGATTTCCCTCCCACTCTTCCCTTCTGGTATTTAAAGAAGTCTCCAAAGTTCTGTTAGAAAAGAGTATTCACATGTGAATCAACATTTTTTAAAAAATGGTGCATTAAAAATTCTATAGGCAAAAAGATAACTGGTTGTATTTTCAACTCAGTGTGCACAGAATTAAACATACATATACACCTCTACCTCGATATAACGCTGTCCTCAGGAGCCAAAAAATGTTACAGCGTTATAGGTGAAACCACGTTATATCGAACTTGCTTTGATCCACCGGAGCGCACAGCCCCGTCCCTCCCGGAGCACTGCTTTACCGCGTTATATCCCAATTTGTGTTATATTGGGTCACATTATATTGGGATAGAAGTGTACATATTTGTGTACACCAATGACTAAATGTATTTCAGGATATTCTGCAATACTCTTTAGTTTCAAAGTTTAATACAAATAATAGGGTCTCTGCATCAGTCTTTGAACTAATGCTATACTTTGGTTCATACGATCGTATATACAGGCCTTTATAAATTGGTCAAAAATAATCTTTTTAAAAGGCATGTTTTGTAGGAAACATAAAACGCAATCTTTTATTCCTATAAGATTTAATTATACTTGTGCCCTGTTTGTACTTATTTTACATGTTAACAAAAAGTGAAAATGCCCCATTACTGCATGAAAGGTTGCAAATATCCAAACAAACAGCAGAGGCTGTTGTTGTTACTCATCCCCTTCCTTGAGAAAAGCAGTGGAAGGTGCTAGGAAGCCTCTGTGAGGAATTCCTTGCTGAGATCATCCTATAATAGTCCAGTGTTAGGACAGGGTTGGCAAACCCTTCTCCCTGAGGAAAAGGGTCATGGGCCCAGGGGAATCCACTCGAAGCTAGGGCAATCTACAAAGAGGTCCCAATATGGTTGCCAACCCTCCAGGATTGGCCTGGAGTCTCCTGGAATCAGCATCAATCTCCTGGTGACTATTGAAAGCAATCCAGTAGATTTTAATAGGATAGTTTAAGAAAATGACATTATGTCATGTTGGGGAAAAAAGTCTCCTGGAATAGCTTCAGTCAGAGTTGGCAACCCTAGGTCCCACTAGCACCGTTTCCCAAACAAGAACTCCAACTCTCCCTCCCCCAGCCATAGTGACCCCACAGAAGTTGTGCTGAAGAAGTAGTACAACATGGGATTGTGTAACCAGCAGGGAATGATATGTGCAGCCATCACTATTCCACCTACTCCTCATCTCACAAAGCCAAGTGTAGTCTCCAGTGGGCAAACCCACACCACATAGTAAGGGATTTGGGTAGGATGAGGGCATCAGCTTCAACCCACTTTACACATAGCAAGAAAAGATCTGTGTGTGAAAGAACCCTTCTTAGATAGATCACTGATCCTTTATGGTCACCACCACAGAACAGTTACATTAAACTTTTTGTCATGTTTTACAAACATTAACATATGGATATTCACAGTACACATTTGAGGCACGTCTATACCAAACACACATGCGCACATACACAAAATTATAACCTAATCAAGCTATTTCTCCTGGAGGCTGGGAAGGAAGGAAGGTGAGAGATGCAGAACACAAAGTTACAGACAGGTAAGTAGTATTACAATTATTTTACAGTTGGTAACACCAACACTGATATATTGGTAAAGTATCATGTACCATTCAAAACTATTATCTCCAAAATAAAATAATGATGCAACCACTGTAGATTTCATTTTGCAAAAGACTCTGGTCCTGCAATTTGTTCTATCTGAGTGACCCCTGGACTCACAAAGAGCCTCTAATATTTCAATTTGCGTAACTGGAGCCTAAGTTATATATTTCCTGAACCTAAACAAAAATTCTGTCCCATGCTAAAGCATATATAGTAAATCATACTTTGGGATTCTGATCAGAAACTCATATACAATGTATAACTCACAGATGTCCTTCAGTGCATTAGAATACTTTTAGTATAGCCTTAAAATTATAAATAAATTCTGCTGTTCACTCCGTTATCATTTATCTTCAAATGTCTCCATATTTTAAATGTCACTGTCATACTAAGTAATAAAAAGTTTAAAAGATTATAACCTGAACTTGACAGATGTACACTGTTACATCCAAACTTGAAATTCTTGACTTGATATTGATCTTTTCAAAACCAAGACAGGAAATTATATTGCACTTTGGTTTTAGTGTGTTTGTTTTTGGCCACTACACCTAGAATTGGGTTAAATCAGCATATCACATTCTCACTCCAAATTGCCAACCCATATTTTTACAGACTTATAAAGCTGTTATAAGCTAACTCTAAAAAAGCTATTAATACAAGTGAGTTACACTTCATTTTCACAATTCCATTTGCTCTTCAGATATTTTTGTTACCACAAATTGAGCACTGAAACTTCCTTTGCTTTTTACACTAGATTACTCCAAAACTTTATATCTTTTATAGTAAAAACCAAAATCATGCCCTAGAGGTTGAATTTGAAGCTTGTATAACCTTACTGTTACATAGCAGCATATTATAGCTAAAATTCTACAGCATGTACAAAATATACAGTGCAAATATGAGTTCAACTAACAGGTTTAGTAACATTTTCTTAACATCAAAAATTAACTTTGCCCAGCTTCATCTTCTAAAAGGCAATATGAACGCTTAACCTCTAAAGAATAATAAAACTCACTTAAATACTAACAACTCATGCCTGACATCTGTATAAAAACAAAAATAATCTGCTGTCAGCAGAATGTCCAAGTGCCTCTGTCACTCCACTCTAACGTGAACCTTTCCCCAGCTACAAGGGTTTTGCTGTTATACTACACTCATTAGAATGGAATTTGTGTTAACTTCCATGTACCACGACTTACTAATAGGATTGCTAGCAATTATTATACTGAAATGAAATCAGCACAAACTATTAGATCTGTTTAAACAAGTTAAAAATAAACCTTGATTAAATGTTCTTTTTAAAGAAACTGCTCATTAGGGCTGGAGGGCCTTCTGATAAATTGGTGTTTCATTAACATCAAAGCATGAATCAAGTTTAAACTCACTTACCAAACAAGTTTAAAAAACAGCTTTAAAAAATAACCTGGATTACAACTATCACAAAAGACAGAAACTAAATAGACTCTCTTTATATTTAAATACAAAGGTACACAAGCTTAAAAATTGGAAACATCTTCCACAAGCCAGGATGATAAGCATACATAATGGCACTCTGGGCACCCCCAAGCATGGCCAAACCTTCCAAATGTATTCCCAGAGCTCAGACAAACACTAGTTTAAAAGCACCAAGCTGGAAAAGCAATCTTGGAATTGGCATCTTGCAAGTGAGGACACCAAGCATCCCACTTCACATATATCTAGAATTGCATCAAAAAGATTTTGAACTTGAATATGGTTTCTCCAGTCCACATATGCTCGCTTGGACATGTTTTTTACCCAGTTGAAGCTCATTAACGTGTTTTAATAACCTGGCCTGTGGACTGAAGCTATGTATACCGTACTGCTAAAACATCATGATAGTATGGAAGTGCCAAAAGCTTGCAAGGCAATCTGACAGGAGTTTCTTGTTTTCTCAGCTTGCCACAGCCTTTCAAGAGCTCAGACTTTAAGCATTTTATCACAAGTAAAAAAAAATCTGTGGTATTAACCATCATATTGACACCTTCCTATCATGCTGGTTGGAGGGAACAAAAGAATTTATATCCTTTTTTTAAAAAAGGTGAAGCTGAAATGGGGTTGAGAACCTGAGTTTCTGAATATGTAAGATAATGTTATGAACATATTGACCTGCTAGACCGGATAGCAAAGATAATTAAATTAAATGGATTAACATTAGTTCAGTATAAACAGATGTACCCATTTCATCACACCAAGAAGTACATATATTTTGAAAAGTTTTCTTTAAAATGGTTCCTGAATATCAACAGTGTTGGTATTATTCTGAATAGATCGTGCAATAATGCCAGTTATAACAATTTATTCATATCTGCTGATATCCTCTACAATATACTTGCAACTTTGTCTGTGCCAGCATTAGGAAAATGTCCTGTTTTTTTTTTAAAGGAACAAACATTCCAATTTAAGTAATTAATATTTCTTAACTAAATGCACCAAGTCATAGACAATGAATTTTTTATAAAACTGTGAGCATGCCTAAAGCAACAAAGTCACACTTTTGTTAAAGCATTTTTAGTGTGTATTTTGCACAATTTTTTAAAGTTTAACCTCTGTGGATCAATGTGCTTCCTTAAAAGACTTTAATAAATTAAAGTGCAGAGAGCTTTTTTTCACCAGGCAGAAAAAGCTGATGAGACAGGTTTAGTTTAATCTCAGGCAATAGAAGTCATTAACCATTCTCTCAGGGATTAAAATATAGCTTGCCCTTTTCTTCTCTCACTTATCATTAGCATCACTTTAATCTCCCAGCGTTTCACACTGCTATTTTAATCATTACTTACTGCCTTTTGACAAGTGCAGAACATGCTTTTTCTCATTGAGGCAATATCCTGGTTTTAGCTGACAAATGTAGGACATAATGTAAAAATATCAAAGTGACATCTCTTAAACACACCTTCATCATAAAAATCTCTAAAGTTACAATATTCCTTTGTCTAATGTTTCTATTGAAATTATCATTTGAAAGGTTTCTCTCTTGCTGAGGCAAAAGTTTGTTCTAAATAACACAACAACCAATTTCAGATGAGTGATACACCAAGTATAGGTATTTAATGAATTCAAAAATATATATATACACACCTAATATTATTTAGTCTATCCAAGATATATGGTCATGAACTTCAAAGTATTTATTGTAGAAAGAAATACTCTTCCCATGTAACTTATAATAAGCAAATATATTATGATGAAATGTTGACCTGAACAGCAGTTTTATGCTTGATATCTGTATTCTCTAGTCACCTAGAAAAAATGAAGTATGGCAAGTTTCATATCTTTTATCATTTATAAGTTTGTCACTTGGTTGTTTCATTAATTCAACATTAAAATAAACAAGTGACATTAATGTAGCATGATACAGTTTTCAAATAAAGTAATATAAAAATGTGCAAAAGGCTTTCAAATTTTACACTGCACATTTTAATTAAAATGTCCTTGGACACATTTTAAATTGTGTAATCCTTCTACTTTTAGAAACCTGTATAACGTATAGCAACAGCTTCACATCTTTAATTCTAATATTTAACACAACATATAATCTAAGATACTAACTAACTAATGGTGGATTGATATGTATTTTAAATTGAATTACTAGTGGAATCAAACATCTATTTTTTCCTGTCTCACTTAGCTTTAAGTAGACAATTATAAGGACTTAAAATACTCTCTCTTTGAAATTATATTTTGATTCAAAAAGGAAACTAACAAAAATAATTGGTAATTACAAAACTTTATTTTTTTAAGTAGTAACACAATTCCTAATGTTTGGCCCCAAGCCCTTTAATCTAGTCCATCTGCAATGATCTCATAGTACTTTCAACCATTATTTAACTGTTAAAAGAAAAAAATATGTTGCACTATATGTTTCAACAATAAAATCCCTTCTTAAGCTTCACAAAGCAGAACAATTCATTATTTGATCTCTTTCCAGGTTCAAAGTCTGTCTTATTGCAGTACTTCAAAGAAATATGTAATCAAAGACAAACAGCTGTGAAAACAATCTTTTATTACTTTATTATCATCTAGCATATATCTTTAGAGTAAACCAATGAAAAAGCTGTGCATATATATATAATTTATTTGTACTTAAGTATAAATAGACATGTCTATCTTAACATAGGGTCTGATCCTGGGAGGCGTAATCTCAGTTTCCAGACCTGACATGATCAAGCCTCTAACTATTTAGCCCTTGATTCTGCAAAGACTGAGGTTTGAATAAGCAATATATCAGTCCTTGTGCAAGTAAGCAGCATCCACATGGACACTGCAGTAATGTAGATGTAAGTGTAAGTGAATATATACACACCTGTCCTTAAACATGAACTTTATGCACATTTATGTCAATACTCATATACGTACATACATACATACATACAGTTAAGCAAGTGCATACATGTTTGCAGGATTGAAGCAGTAGGTAATCTCCCATAACCATACTATATATCAGGGGTCGGCAACCTCTGGCATGCGGCTCGCCAGGGTAAGCACCCTGGCAGGCCGGGCCAGTTTGTTTCCCTGCCGCATCGGCAGGTTCAGCCGATCGCGGCTCCCACTGGCCGCGGTTCGCCATCCCAGGCCAATGGGGGTGGCGGGAGACTGCGGCCGGCACATCCCTCGCCTGCGCCGCTTCCCGCCACCCACATTGGCCTGGGATGGCGAACCGTGTCCAGTGGGAGCCGCAGTCGGACAAACCTGCCGACGCGGCAGGTAAACAAACTGGCCCAGCCCGCCAGGGTGTTTACCCTGGCGAGCTGCATGCCAGAGGTTGCCGACCCCTGCTGTATATAATTACATCATTTAAAACAAAACAAAACAAAAAAACTGCGAACAGATTATTCAGGGTGCAAAGTCAAGCACTGAAAAGTCCGGAAATATCAGATTTTAGGAGGATCATGCAACCTTAATTCCATACCCTTGTGTGTATGCATTATGATATAATCTTTAATTATGTGACTACATGATGCAGTATGCTCAAGAAATATGGCCTTTTTTATACTCATCATTCAGCTAGCAGCACCATCTTGTTCACTGTAGATCAGGGATTGGCAATCTTTGGCACGTGGCCTGCCAGGGTAACTACCCTGGTAGGCCGGGGCAGTTTGTTTACCTGCCGTGTCCTCAGGTTCAGCCGATCGCAGCTCCCACTGGCTGTAGTTCGCCACTTCAGGCCAACGGGGGTGGCAGGAAGCCACGGTCACCACATCTCTCGGCCCGCTCTGCTTCCCGCCGCCCTCATTGGCCTGGAGCGGCAAACCATGGCCAGTGGGAGCCGCAATCAGCCGAACCTGCAGACGGCCCACCAGGGTGCTTACCTAAGGTTACCGCATGCCTAAGGTTGCTGATCGCTGCTGTAGACCATGCAATTAACAGAATAAATCACTTCTGCATGGTCTTCCCTTAAAATGCTCACCACAAACCTTACAGATTTACCTAATGAGATAAGAGAGCATTCTTATTGCCATTATACAGATGGGGAAACTAAGACAAAGAGAATTTCCAGAATTCACACAGTGAAACGACGTCAGAGCCGGGATTAGAATTCAGGATCACCTGACTCTCAACCCTGTGCACATTCCTCCAAACCATACTGCCTGTAGAGCTGAGCATTCATCGCTCCCATCAACTTCAGCTGCTGCAGTGAGTATGCACCACTTTTACAAATAAGGCCCCAAGTGTCTCCAGCTGGGCACTCAGTAAATGAGGAATATGCCATTAGTGGCAACCTACCCAAGTTTTGGTTTAAGTGAGTTGCTCAGCATTACATAAGACGTCTGTGAAAGAGGCAGGGATAAAACTAAGTTCTTGTGTGTGTCATTTACCTGCCTTAGCCACAAGACCTTCCTTTCTCTTCTTGTAGCTTCTCCCTTGGTTTTCTATGTACATTACAACATCTAGAGCAAATGAGACAAGGATCCTACAAACAATCCGATTCACTATAAAAGTTTGATTTATTCCCTGAACGCCATCTGTCCTAGGAGTACACTGAATTAGGAAGAGACCCTGGAAATATAGGAAAATATATGATGTGATCATAAAATTAAAGACTATAGCCTGATAAATACACATAGGAAGACAAAATTTTGGCATTTCCTAACTTTCAAGGGCTTTACTTTGTAACCTATTTTTTTAATGTAGGATGTGGAATGGGGGGAAGGAGGTGGGTAATGTAATTTCCTAGGTTTATTTAAAAGAGAAAAAAGTCATTTGATTTTTTATTATGCAACTGTAGCAAACTCCTGCCCTGCCGTGCATCACCAGCATGGCTTGATCTTTGAGCTACTGACCTATTATAATAGCTGGCGGCAGCACAAGGTTCTTAACACAGGGTAGTGGAATGGCTGGGTCCATGTGCTATGTCCAGGGGATCCCCAGCCCAATTCTCCTCCCTTCACCCCGCCCAGGATAGGGGAGAGAGGGAAGTGCTTCCCCATGTGTGCCAACCACTTGGCCTATATATTGAGTTTGATGGAGTGAAAGGAGGGAGACTGACCAGTCAGGGGTGTTGCAACAATTTTCAAAGTGGGGGGGAGGAGCTGAGAGCCATTGAACCGAACCAAACAGTATACCCTGTATATGGTGGAAACCACTTCAAGCCAGAACCCCTAGTTCCAGCACCTATGGACCCCGTTCTCTTCTTCCTCCCTCTCCCACTTTCAAGAGAGGCTCTCTGCCTATGGAGTTCCCTGTGCATTCTGTGCTGCTGATGCTGATGCTTTGGTTGCAAAGTGGGCCTGGGCCTTGCCCTAGATTACAATAATCATATTCAATTATTATTTTGGCAAGCTGCCAAAGTTTTTCCTGGGGAACACAAGTAAGAGAAGGGAAATAATTTTCAAAAGCTCATATCTCAGCCATACCAAATGAAATTTCAAGGGATCCCCCGCAAAAAAAAAAGAAAATTATAAAGGCTGGCTGCAAATAGCAGAGTTGTTAGTGCTTTTTAAATAAAAGTTTCCAAGAATGTTTTATAATGGAAAGTGTTAGCCTAAATATAGGGGCTGTAACCAGCTCCCTAGAGCGATTAAATCACAATGAAATTATAAGAACAGTAACTAAATCTTGTTTTTCAAATTAGCCTATATTTGGGAGCTGAATGGGGTAAATATCATTGTGTCTCATAAAGGTATCAGGTCGTTTCCTAGCATGCAATTTCAGATGCTGTTCAATTACAATTTAACACACACCACTGCATGAGAATAATTCTTTAAAATACCTCCCCTGAATTAATATTAAATATCCAACACATTACAAAGAAAACAAAAACATACAATGCCTTAATTCTGTGAGTTGCAGAGCCAGTTCTGTAAAGTGCTGGATACCATCAATTCCAAAGGCATTCAACCTTCATAGGATCAATTCCCAACTTAAATTGGCATGTTTACTAGGGCCATCGGGGAAAAAAGGTAAATTCAAAGTCTAAAGTAACATTATGGTATAAAAATCTCTTACTAGTTATAGTTAGTATCCTCTCAGTCAACTACTGTGATGTCTCTACAATACACACGTAGCTGCTGTAGCCATTTTTCTTTAGTTTACTTAAGTAATCTGGCAGCCACTGTAGAATGAGCTGGTGGATCAAAAAGGGAATTGAATTTAACAAACCTTGGATTTCTCACTGCAGAGTAGATTATTCTAGAAACTGAAAGATTATAAAAGCATAGGTATTACTATGGCTGTACTTAAAATAACTGCACATAAACAAACAGGTTCCTAAGGGATCTCAGTCAGTCCAATGTCAAAGTAACTGTTAAAACTGAGCACCTCTTTTGCAATCATGATCTGTAGGTACATAAAGAAAGGCCAGTTCCTAGCAAAACCAGTTCATTTCTTATGTGTTACAAAATCAGCTATAGAATAAAAGTAGCACCTAATGCAGGCCTCTGTACTTATGTTGCAAGCCAAAGTTAATTTCCTAATCTTTTTTCATTGCATCATGTCAGAGGTTATAAGTACAAAAAGGAAAAATACCTGTCACTCCAGTTCTTAACAATCTAAACTGTAAGTCAAAATAACTTATTTTCCTTTAATATATTTCTCAGGATTTCTTGTGGGGAACAACGGTAACCTTTAATAGAAAAGTTTTTTCTCCTTTTTTAATGACACAATCTATAAGTAGTTCTGTAGCACTATTTTATATTCATTGTTAACAGCGGGGCAGCAGCACTGTGATGCAACTGTTAAGACTTTCAGCATTTTCATGACAAAGATGTGTTTTCAAGAAGTTATAATTTGGCCATGAAAAAACTCACCGTAGGTGCAAGCTGTCCTGCAGTGACATGACACTGCATGTCATAAGTAACAACCTCAGGACAGAATGTTAAGAAAAACAGGCACAACCCCCAAATTGGTTGAGAGATCTATACTTGGATTTCACCAACCATTTATTGAGTGTTAACTCGTCAGGCACTGTAACAGCCTTAACAGAGAGTCACAGATAGTCCCCTTGGGTACTCCCATCTGTCTTGACACCAAGGTAAGCATACCTTTGTGATAGATGGTCACTTACACCAGGGATCACAGCAATATTCAGGTTTCTCCCAGTCCCAAATGATTAGTCACTTACCCCACGTCAATTGTGCTTTAGATTTCACACCCAAGGCAACACTTGTAGGCAATCCAAAATAAACTATCTAAAGATTTATTATATCAGAAAAGGAAATGAGAAATATTGACAAGATTAAAGTAGGTAAACATTTATACACACAAATGAGTTCCAATCTTACATTTCAAAAAGTATTAGACGCTTCTACGATTAACAATCTCTGTATTTCCTTTTGGGCTAACCCAGGCTAAGCACTGGGGATCTTTTGCTTTTGCATAGTAATCCTCGCCCCCCAAGAGTCCAAGCAACATAAAGATACAATTCCTTCTCCCCCCTTCTGCTTTGAGCTTCAAACGCAGCAGACGGGAGGGATTCACTTGCAAGACTCATTTTCATGGGGGAGGAGGAGGGGAGTAAATAAAGTCTTGTGTCTTTTTTAATCCACTCTAGTCTCTCTGGTGTCGATGGGCCTTCCTTGTTCGGCAGGAAGTAACACCTTCTGTTGGAGATCAGCATTTGACACTACAAATGTCTCTCTCCTGTCTGGTGATTTACACAGTTACAGAGGCTTACAATGCAAACACTCCAATATTACCTTACAATATGGGATACAGATGTTATAAGGGAGATTAATGGATGCAGCAATTCACAAGCATTCCATAAAGTCGAAATGCTAAACACATTTCTTACCGTTCTAATGCCTATCTTAACAATACTAACACACCAACTAAGCCAAACTGATTCCAGCTATGGTTTCTCAGAGGCATGGGACCTCGGCCTGAGCTGGTACCTGATTTGCCAATATCACAGGGGGCTGTGTTTGATCACACTTTTTAGATAAAACTGCTGGTCTTGGATTCTACTGGACAGTCCTACTTGAGTACTGCATAAACAAGAATGGCAAGTGTTGAAATATAAGCTCTGTGGCTTGTAAGAATTTATTTTACAAATTTTGAAAGATGTTGTATCATGCTTTAAGGGCCCAGTCCTTTTTCCACTAATGTCCATGGAAGTTTTTTCCCCAAATCCACTTAGAGCTGGACTGAGCCCTTAGTTACACAAGTTTCTATATAAATAAACGTTATAAGCTGGTGAACCAATTCAGTGGAAACAAACAGGGGTAATCAGCAAAGGTTTTCTTCAAAGGCTAATGCTTATAAATAGAAATAAAAATATGATAAGACAAAACAAACAGAAAAATTTCCCCACAAACAGAAAAATTGGGGTTCAACCCAATTCTATGAATCAAGGTGTGAAGTCATGACCGTTCCCTCAGCCTGCCAAATTATAGTCTTTTCCACAAGTACAGTCCAAAGGAGAAGAGAAGCAGAACCAGGGTTACCCCTTGTTCACCAATAAACAGGCAGTGCTTACTGACTTCAGACATATTTTATCTCTGATGACTCACTGAAAAACTGAAATCTAATACCTTACAGGATATTACTATTTAGTGTGGACCTTTGCTATAAAAAATAAAATAAAAATGACAAATTATATTTCATTCACCAGGGTGACTCCTGAACATATACAGAAGATTAGCTTTTCTGATCAAAATTTTTAAGGTGTTTTTATCACATATTCATGGATCTCCCAATTACTTGTGGATGTTCATGCATAACAAGGGTAAAGGAAATCAATTTGAATCCTTCTCTCTTTGCATTTTGGAACTACTGTACTATATGGATCTGCCCGTGAAAAGGGGTTCCAGATCTGCAATGCTCATAAGAAATGATCAGCCTTCAGTCATTAAATAGCCCTGTATCTGGGGCTAGATTTAAGTATCTGATGCTAGTTCAAGGTGCAGACCTTTCAAATGGCCACACAGAGCAGGCTCCTCAATTATTCCCTAACCTGAATTTAGATGGACCCACATAATCGGGAATGTATTTATGCATGGGTCACAACAAGGAATCTGAAAAATTCTTTTATGTTGGCTTATTCCAATTGTGTCCAAAAGTGTCATATACAAAATATAGCAATCATCTGCTTAAACTGCCCATTAGGTCATGAATATTGAATTCAGTATATTAAATTGTAAGTCAAAACAGAAAAAAACTGCAATATGTTTGGTATGTTCCCTATATGCCAGCAAAGTGAAGCATTGGGTCCTTCTTGGCGGAAGCATATTCCATTCCATTGCTACTTCCTTATAGCATGACACTACTAAAAAGCAAATCTTCAATCTCCCTTCCACTTCCTTGCTGTATATAACACATAGCACAAAATGTTGTCATCTTATTAAATCACCATTCTGCTAGGCTTCAAAAACTGGAATTTTACCCATACTTTTTCTGCTTCTCAATATACCCACCCTGAATAATGGGTGAACACCTTTTAACCCAGGAGAATAGTAGGGTAGGGAGAGGGGAGTCTACAGCAGCCTCAGTCAATCGAGAATATAAACATGTAATGACATTTGTGATCTTGGAATATCACCTTTCCAATCAACGGTTCCTTATCCATAACAACCACCAAAATGAATCATATCAAGTAACACAGATATAGTCCCAGTTAAGAAGCAGGAAAAAAACCTGAACAAAAATGGAAAACAAAAAAGTTTCCCTCTCTCTTTTCTAGTATGGGGTGTTCTGAATTGGTGGACTGAAATGAGGAAACAAAATTTGCAAACATAATTTCAGTTTCTACACTCATCTGCCAGTCCAGGAAACAGGATCTGCTCAACAATATGAACTGAAGAGTTAGGGGCTATCATCCAGGTACTAAAAATGGAACTCTTTCAAATTCTGACCAGAGGTCTAGGGTCGAAAGGGGACCTGTACAGTGTCCGGTCAGAAGTACTGAGCAGACACCAAAAGTCCAGTTGCTGCCAGCGCGTGTGACTGCAGTGAGGCATTTGCAGAGAGCTGGGGGCAGTATGGCTGTGAGCCAATCCATGCTGCGGGATTGTGCATCCTATTTTCCACCCTCCTCTCTGCTCCCTGATTCTCCACCATGCAAACATCCCGCGCCCACTGCAGAAACACCCCATCTTTGTGGAAAGCTGCTCCAGGGGCTCCGAGACACACTTAACCGGTACCAGAGCTGCAACCTGGGCTGGGGATCTCATGAGGGGTGGGCACTTCACTTTGCAGCACCACCTCCTGCTTCGCCTCCCTCCCAGTGCGACTCGGATGGTAGCTTGGCCCAACCCAGGAGGGCAGGGGAGCAGCGTCCTTAAACCTCAAAGCATGCAGTTCATTGCAGAGCCTGGCCTCCAGCTCGCACACACAGCGTGGGGAGGGAAGGGCACTTCCCCCAGCCTGGCCCGGCTCACCCAGACAGACAGACAGACTTACAACATGATCTGCCCTTCCTCCCCACGATCGCTGCTTGCAAATGCCACTGGCAACCTGGCCTGGGACATGGGGACCAGGGATGCCAGGTCATCAACCCACACCAGCCCCTTCTCAGACAGGGCTGACTCCTACCTGCATTTCGTGGGCAGGCTCTGCTTTAGCTCCCAGCTCAGTTCTGCAGGTGAGTCCTGGGTCGGGGGGGTGGGTCTAGCAAGCGAGCAGAGCGGGGAGAGCAAGCGAGCAAGCAGGGGTCAAGGTGCTGTAGTGTCCAGTTTTAAGAAACTGGAAAGTTGGCAACCCTACAGAAGTAGCTTTCATCTATACCAGCAAAAAGCAATGTTTGGAGGTGGAATACAAAGACAAGTCTGCTACTCAATATATGTCTTTCGGTCCAAGAAGAAAACTGCTTGAATAGCATCCTAATCTGATTGGGGAACACTGTTCCTTCCATTTAATAATCTTTTCTCACGTACCCACAAATCTACTCAGCTAAGGTATGTTTCTGAGGCTTTCTGACTCCATTATTATCTCTATCACAGAACAAACATACTGACAAGAAAATTACATTGAGTTTATTTACACCTCTCCCCCCATTTTTAGATTGGGGCAAAGAAGGTGAATATCTTGCAACTCATGACATTGTCACTGACTAACAAAAGCAGAAACAGTGAAAGACTCCCCCCCAACCCTGATCATTAAGAAAGGGAGTTACACAATAAAACAGCTAACCACCCTCAGTCAGACAAAAAGTTAAGGCTACCAGAAATAAAATATTAATAGAAGTCAAAAACAAGGGCCTACATATCATGGGCTTATAAAGTGATTTGTATAAATATTTTTTAACCCGACTTAATGTCTAGCTGAGAAAGATTGTTCAAAAATTGTAAAACCTAACAGCGCTTTAAAGAATCTCAAAACTAGAGGGATGGTATCTTCTAAGTTACCTAGAACTCTCCTTCTCCCACTTTCCTCACAAAAAGGTAGCACTAGGGGCAGAAATGCAAACTTTCAGAATGCTAAGGATCAGTCCCTATTCCTAACCTTGCTATAAAACGCCAAGATGTTTCTGGGATTTATTTTCCTAAGTGTAGAACACTGGAAGGGTGGGCGGGAACAGCCCTGTAATACTATTGACTTCATAGAGCTTAACAACATATTAATGATTTTTCTGGGAAACCTAACCATACCTTTGCTGCTAACCATACCGCTCTCAGTGTCGCAGCCTCAAATACCAAGCCACAAAGATTGACGTTTTGGATCTGTTTGTAGTACTTTTCTTTGACTGAAGACATCATAGGCTACTGGAAAGGGAAAAGGATCACTGATGACTAACCAAATGAGCTCCATGAGACATGGTCTTTGAAAACAAAAGAGTAAGGCCTGGTCCACACCTACAACTCAGACTGACCTCACTACATCGCTCAGGGCTGTGGAAAAGTTCGAACCCTGTGTGACACACTTAGATTGACCTAGGCCCCAGTGTAGACACAACTAGGTTCTTCTTCTTCTATGTACCACCTGTGTGTAACTATACTGATGGAAAAAGACCCTTAAGTTGATGTAAAAAATGTTTACAGTGACAGAGTTACAGCACTGTAGCTGCTGTAGTGTAGACATGCTCTAAGAATAGAATAAGCTAAGCATTGTCCTCTTCTACTGTACAAATTAGTAATGGAAGAACTGACTGGAATGCCAAAAAGACACCTTGTTTCTACTGTACTAGAAAAGCATCTCCTGCAGTGAGACCTTTACATCAGTAAATACTTGTAAGAAAGATGAATTTATCTAGCCATCATCCTAGTGGGTCCATCTATGAGGAGGACAATTGGCAGTTATTCTGCCTCTTCTGCTTAACTGCTGGGATAACTTTTTCACCTGAACTGGTCTGTGTATAGATCCATTTCTGGGAATGGAAGGATGCCCTTAAAATGCCCTTTCTTGGCCAAAACTCATTCCTGCAAAACCTCAGGAGAAACTTAATGCATTCCAGGAAAAACTTAAGTAAGCAGATAGTCCTTGCAACATGCCCAGCAAATTCCGACTGTTAAACTGAGGGAAGTGAATTCCAGAACTGAGGATCCCCTCCATTCAAATGCCTTCAACAAACTAGAATTCAGATATGAATCTATTAGCATATCTAATAGCAAAAACATTTTAGCTAAACCAGTGGTTCTGACCCAGGGCACCTGGGGGGCTACAAGCAGGTTCCAGGGAGCCACCAAGCAGGGCCATCATTACATAATCTGGGGCACAGGGCACAAAGCCCCACTGCATGTGGTTGAAGCCTGGGGCCTTGAGCAATTGCCCTGTTTGCAACCCCTAATGCTGGCCCTGGCTTTTATATGCAGAAAAGCAGTTGTTGTGACACAGGTGGGCTGTGGAGTTTTTATAGCATGTTGGGGGGCGGGGGGGAAAGAGTGTCTCAGAAGGAAAAAGGTTGAGAACTCTTGATCTAAACGACCAGGAAGGTCCAATAAAGAGAAATTTCTAAGATAGTCATGGAGAGCTTTAGAACATAAAAGACTGGCACTTTTTTCATCCATCACTGGTTTTCTATTTCCAAATATGAAATGTCTGAGCATGCCTTGAAGTCACGGATGCAAATGCAAAAATCACTGAGTTGTTGCAGTCATGCATGTACACATATGCTGACTAAAAATCCTTCAGAGTTTGTTTTGAAACTGATGTAAGAATGTGCCATCACTGAACAAAAACAAAACCATAAAAAGTTGACATGAAACTTCATGCATTATTGTTCCCATTATGTCTACATATTATAGGACTCTCTGCTCAGTGCACGAAGCTGCACACCATTTATTAGTAGGCATCCAAGTAAAACAAGAGAAGTTATGGAGGATGTCCCAGCTGTAACTTTAAATCTGTTTTAACGCATCTTGAAATGTGATTAAAATCTTCTCTATCTTAACTATGTTTAAATATAAATTTATAGTATTTGAAATCTGAGATTTTCAAAATGCATATGAAATTATATTTAAAACCAGTCAGCCACTGATGTGTTGGATTAAATCTAGCTAAAATCTATAAAACACCATTAAAAATGGGTCAGGAAATTAAGAGAGCACAAATGTATTTATTTATTTATTTTGGTATAATCAGTTATCTCAAGAAGTCTAGCTTATTTGCCCTGGGTAATTATACTGTCTATAATATGTAGCATTCTAACTATGATGTGATTTCTACATATTAGGTCATATAAAACTTGTATAGCAGTCTCGGGGGAATAAAGTGGGGGAGGGTAACGCGATTTATTGTTTGTTCTGTTTACCATGCATGGTAAATTGACAATACTTAAACACTTTTTTTTTTAATCTGAGTCTTTTCTTCTTGGACCAAGGAATTTTCTCCGTCACAGAGTAATAGAGCTTGAAAACTCCAGCATCAGCAGGGAAGGCAGGCACTCCTTAGCCAGCCACTGTGTGAGAGAGAAAATGCAATTAAGGCTCCCACCAGGGACAGAGAACTAAACAAAACCTGCATCTTCACACAAGAGCCTTTTTCTTCAATGTGAAGTACAAGGCCTCAAATCTTGTTGGTGAGATGCTAGCATTTAAGACAACACACTTTCAGATTTTCTCACAGCGGATCAAAGTAAATAATGCAAGGGCAGCAAACAAAAGGGAAAACTTCAGTGCGCTCACATTAAAAAGAGATTACAGGGGCCTTACAAGTGATTGAAGGAATAGATGACATTTTCAGAAACATAAAACTAAGATCTTTAAGCACAGCTTGCACCATGATGCAAATCGAGCTCACTGACACTTTAGCAAGGCAGACATGTAAGCAAATTACTTCTTCACATATGTAATGCAAAAAAAATCATTATTCTTAACTCACTTATTTTTAATGTTTATATGCTCACTGCTGCTCTCACTGAAGTCAGTGGGAAATTTCTTATTGACTTAATCAGGAGCAGCATCCTGCCTCAGTTTTCTCATATATCTCTGCCTTTCCCTTCCCCCTGTTTTAGTATTTACTAAATACATGTGTTGATAACGTGGATCATTAAAGTTACAAGCCTCCTCAAAGCACTGCTTCACTATATGCGTATCAGCCATCATACAATTCCCAGTACATGAGCTCACTACATGGGTCTGTCTAAAAGATCCTCCACTTCAGTTCCCCCTTTTCCCCAAGGATAGCAATCACTTGCAGAAGTGGAAGTAGTACTTACAGAAGTGGCCTTCCTTTATATCAACAGCTAAAAATTCTTCTGTATTTCAAAATTAACACATACAATCTACTGTTACTTTAACTTAGGCCTTTGAATTGATGCTACATAGACCCTACTGTAATGGGCACATTAGAAATAACTAGCTTACCTAGATAGTTTTAAATGACTGAGATCTATATTCTGCCCTTGTGTTTTTGCACAAAACTTTGCTGGGACTAATGTGTGCAGAAAAAAGATGGCATATGACCTTTAGTGCTAAAATATACTACATGTTAAGAATAAAAGATGAAGAAATCTGAAGCATATTGACATGCACTTTCTAGATAAAGCAACAGGATCTTTAAAAAAGTTTTTGCACTAGAAATAATACTTGAATCAGAGTAATTTTAAAACACCCCATATATAATGCACACTGTCCTCACTCACTTGAAACTGCATGGCTGTACCCAATAGGAACGCACAGAAGGTTAAAAACACAAGTTTAAACTCACATTGTCAGTGGCATTCTCTTTTAATGGGGACATTTTTGAAGCCTTACAAAAAAGTTAGGGAGCACGGCCTCCAAACTCAGAAGAAATTAAAGGTCCCCCACAGTCCTACCTGGTCTTTCATTTGCAGAATGGCTTGCAGAAGCCATACACTCACATTTGTTCCCTACCTTCCAAAAACTGGAAGTTAATTCTGCTTGAAGCTTTAACACTAGTTTCCACCTAACACCTCTCAATATGATCTGGGAGCATACTCTGCAGATCAGCTGATCCTCTGCTCATCAATCATATCCCCAGCTCACTCAGATTACCCAGCTGCTACGAGTTGGTGCAGCAAAAGATGCCACGTAGGTTTTACTCTCCCCTTCCACAGGTTTGGGGATCTCTCTGCCACCTCACTGTCACCTCCCACCACACCAAACACACACACAAAGTTTTCCTCCCCTTCATGTCTCACAGTGAATGGAATCATTTGGCCCATTGTGAATTTGGAACTGAACTAAGTTTATAGTGGTTGTAATAGTGAGAAAAGAATACTTCATAGCATGTTTACTTCAAGTTTCTCTTGTTATGGAAAAAGTAATAAAATATAATATTTAATATAATAAAAAATAATATTATGATCTTATAACGAGTACAGGCCACGTACTGCAATCCTTTCTTAGGGAAAACTGTTCAAATAAATGAATGTTTTGTCTGGTTAAGGACTTATTAAAGACTGCAGGATTTTGTCCTGCTGTATGCATCTTTAAAGACAGACAGTCCTTGAGGCATAAACCCTCTCATCTATAGCACATTTTCTTTCTATTCATATAAATTCACAAAGGAAGAATTATTATAATTAGGTTATGTCGTATAAAACACAAAATTAATTGTGATTATCAACAAAAATTAAAAAGTTATAAAAAGAATGAATTATAGAGCTATACTTTATATATACTTATATACACAATATAAGATGGAAAAATTATTTTAGCTTATCCTGAAAGAGCCTCCACTCCATTGCTAAACTATAATTGCTACAGACCACTATTTCAGAAAACATTTCAAATATTGATTTTAAAATGTTTGTGTCTCAAATATTTCAATTCACTCAACTAAAAACCCACTCAGGAAAATTCATTTTCCAGGAATCAAATCAATGCTGGATAATGTGAGTGAATGACACTAATTCCTATTTTAACTGCACTAATTAAAGAAGATAAATATTAGATATTACTTATTAAAACTCTTTGTTTAGAAAATCAAAGCAGAAAAAAAATCAGTAGGCATTCGGTTAAACAAATAATATTTTACCTGGTGTCATTATAGTAAATTAAGTAAAATTCTTAACAATTCATACATCCACTTATTTTTATCTCCTAAGGTTATTTTATCTTGTTTGCTAAATGTATATTTTTACTCCATTTCAATCACTGTGAATTTAATCGAGAAAGCAACTGGAAAGCATAATGTGAAAACTGGTAAATGCAAGGAGTACTAAACCAATATTTCTGAGGTTCACTATATGAATGAATATGAGCATTACAAGTTACTCTACTGTGGTTTTCAATTTAGAAATCCCTATATAAAAAATCCCACTAAGATTAATCCAACTTATTGTAAGTGAATTTACAGTGTACAATTACAGCAATTTCTGAAACTGTTGCATGCGGGCATACTTGCCACAACATATGGTTTTATCCAAAAGCAACTGAGATTTGCGCTATGTGGTATACAACCTTATTAAGAATAAAAACTGAAACTAGAATATTTTAAATTTTCAGTATCTAAAAATGCACAGTTGTAAAGCAAAGTTATAATTTTATAAGGACACACAAAATATAGTGTAAAATGTCATTTTTAACCCATTACTTGTGTTCTTTTTTGACATACACTCTTTCATGTATGTGAGTGATTGCTTATGCAATAAGCCTGGGAAAAATGTAAATTGTATTTCCTCATGGCAAATTGCAACTGAATTAGACTACTGGGCAGACATAAACAATGCAATCAAATTCCCTGGCTTTTTTATTGAGCCTCTATTTGACTTAGTATACATTGGAAAACAAAAAAATTGTGTTTCTCAGGGTCTGTGACATTGCAGACCATGAGAGATTCAGTGTCAGTGCCGGCATACAAATTTATTAGTCTATAAAATTTGACATTCTCTTATTTATTCACAGAAAGGACAAATACGATATTTTTTCATACTTACTAGAAATATCTGGGAGTGTTTATAAGCTGCTCCATCTGGAGGATGCAAATAGTCGAGACTGCTTTACAATTCAGCAGGCAAAGGCCTGCTGAAGGATAACAAATGACTTCATGGTGAAACAGCTATTGAAATTCTTTCAGTACGTGATATTAAAAACAACTGAACAAACACAGATAAGGGGCAAATAGGATTTGAAACAGACCTTTTTTTTTTAAACTAGTGTAAAAGAAAAACAAATGGAGCTCCTAGCTGAAGCTATACATTCTAGTCATTTCTGTAGATCGGTTTGCTTTGGTACTTAAGATCTCTCAAAAAGCAATAGGGGCTGGCCTGGGTTCGGTAGCCCAGATTTAGAAACAATAACAGAGTTCTCTTACTGGACTGATGTTTGATTTCTGAGGATGGGAAGAAAGGACAACTTCACCATTCTTGCAGAAAATCTTGACTTACAAAGCGGCATCTTCCTGGCTTTGGAGAAAAAACTGTTTTCTCTGCAGGTGTGGAAGGCCCAAGGAGAAAAATGGGATAAAGACAAATAGTAATGAAGGTAATAGGTGCAAATTATGTACCTAACTCAACTCTGAGTCAATAATCAAATTCCTAACTTACTTTGCAAATCAAAGTTGTACCAATAGGAACTTCTGTTGAATGATCAGGACAGCAAAGATTACTTTGTGGTCTGATGATTTACCTTTTCTATTTTGGTTAAGCAATGAATGTATTTAGTTTGTTACTCTCATTTTATTCCCTTTGGATAAAACAAAAATCTCAAAAACACCATAGAAAAGACAATATAACAATAGGTTGATTAACATGAATTCATATGAACAAAGAATTCACCATACCATTTCAGACCCTAGATGGACCAAGTGAAGTATCAGACTTAAAGCCCTAGCAAGTCCAACACTTCAAAGGAAAAAAAAAAAGAAAAACTCACAGTACACAGGGCCAGTTGTGCAATGTTGTGTATGGGGAAAATTCCTCCCAGAACCCTAATCATTATGATTTTACGCCCGGAAGCATGAGATTGCTTTATTTTAGCATGCATGATCATTCATGTTATTAATGGTCACAGAATTATCCAACCCTTTTTAAAATCCTGCCACATTATTTGATTTAATGACCTCTTGCATCAGGGAATTCCACAGGTTGACAACACACTATTTTTGAACACCTGACTCCAGGGCCGGTGCAAGGATGTTTCGCGCCCTAAGCAAAACTTCCACCTTGCATCCTTCCCCCATGCCCTGAGGCGCCCACCCCTGCGGTAGCTCCCCACCCCCCACCCTCTGCCCTGAGGCACCCCCCACCCCAGCTCACCCCTGCTCTGCGCACGAGCACCAATCAGTTTAGGTGCCACAAGCCTGGGAGGCGGGAGAAGTGAAGCAGCCATGGCGTGCTTGGGGAGGAGGCAGGGCAGGGGTGAGCTGGGGCAGGGAGTTCCCCTGTGTGCCGCCCCCCGCTTACTTGCTGCAGGCGGCCCTCCCCGCACTCCCCTGCCCCAGCTCCCTCCACCTAAATGCCGGCGGCCACCTGGGCGGCCGAAGATCCGGCCGCCGCAGTCGCTGCTGAAGAAAATGGCGCCCCCAAATCCTAGCACCCTAGGCGACCGCCTAGGTCACCTAAATGGTTGCACCAGCCCTGCCTGACTCACATTGGTGTGCAATTCCTCATACAAATAGTTCCAGTGGAGCTGCTCATGTGAGGAACTGCTCTCCATCATAAGTAAGAGGTTCACAATCTCGACCTATGTAAAGTAGTATTTTCTGTTATTTCTATATTTGTCAGCCATTAATATTATTGATCATGTCTTTGCTCTTGTATTACGGAACAGAAGGGACTCATCAGTTTTTACAAACTCCTAAAATGTTTTTTTATACAACTGATGAATTTGGATTATGTCAGTTAAGGATGTGATTTTTTTCGCCAAAGTTATACTAGTAAAAGCCTTGCTGGAGACAGCTTTATTTATACAAATATACTCAAAGAGGTACAACTTTTAGTGTAGATGAGTCCCTTGTTTTACCAGACTTGTGCACTGACACAAGGTTTAGTTTTTGGTGCACTTATTTCTAATACTATTTCTTATAAAATAAGGGGTCATCATCTACTCATAGAAAGGCTTAGCTATCAATAATAAACAAACAATTTCTTCTAAATTTAAATCTTCCTAAATTCTTAAATGTTTAGCAAAACACAGGACAGCTCAATACATTTCCTCCTCAAGATTAAAAAGTTTTATGTTTAAAAAACAGAACTTTAAACCTACTGATACTATAAGCATCTGCATCTTCAACTAACTATTGCTTATGGGTAGGAGTATTCAGTGTTATTCAGATTGGCTAGCAGTAGGGCTAACAGCTTTCCTATAAACTTTGTAGCCCTTGAAATTTCCACCAGAGATCCAACAGCATGTTCCAGTGTAAGAATCTAAGGTTGCTATAATTCCCTCAAGCAAAAGACATTCCACATTCCCCAGGGCATAGATGTTCAATGAAGTGACTTGCTTAGCAATTGAACATTCCAGGAAATATTAAAATTTCAACCTAATTAGAAATAAATCAGATTAATTAAATAATCATGTAAATGGACATTAAAATTTTAGATGGAAGGCAAAATACTATCACATTAGGTCTTGTCTATACACAAACTTGCATCAGTTTAACTAAAGGTGGGTGGTTGTTGTTGTGTTTTTTACATGAATTTATTTAAACTGGTGCAAGTTTACCAAAACAAGCCACTCTTAAAATGAAATAAGAGCACTTTCATGCAAACTTGCAACCATTTAACTTAACTGACATGCCTGTAGTAAAACTGGTGCAAGTTTGTGTGTAGACAAGGTTTAACTCTGAAACTACATGTTAAATCAATGACTTCTACCCAAGATGTTCAGATATAATGAACATATTTAGATACAAGTGTAAAAATCCTCAATGGCTAAACATACCAGTACTACAAATCCTACTGGTACACATGTTTTCTGCCCAATAAATCCATATAAAATATTTTATGTTCATGAAAATCTCATTTACCAGGTGTAGTCAGTTTCTATTTACTGGCTAGTAAAAAAGGAAGTTGAGTCTTGTTTCATGCTAGATAGAAGGTACATCTATAATGAAGCCAAATCCAAACTTCAGTTTGCCAAAGTTAATATATTTTTATAGATTTTTATAGATTTTTTTAGATTTTTTTTTCCTTTGGGGGTGGGGATTTTGACATCAACACTTAATTGCAGCTAGTTTCAATACCTTTACAAGCCATGCAATGCACTTTCTCTTTCAACTATTCAAGTGGGTTCTATTTTCCTTCCCTTGTCCCAAGAATTTTGGCATTCTAAATATTGCTGATTCAAAACAGTAACAAAACTGCTTCTTTTAGGATTCCCTAACTCTAGTTGAGGACAAGAAATTGAGGCCTGGCTTTTCTATTTTCTCCCTTCCTGGGACTCTGATCACCACACACTATTTATCTTAATTTTGCTATGCAAGGATAACTATATGGCGATATTATATTTGAGTCTTCCTGTATAAGCAATCATCCTAGTGTTTACTCTTTGGTATGTCCCTTTAATATAAAGATTTAAAAAAAAAAAACAAGACAAAAATCCAACACCAAAGTACAACCGGAAGGTTTTTATGAATAATGCTGCTATAAACTTTGGAGACTAGGGAGAAGAAGAAGAAAAAAAAAACCAGCGCATTCCAACACTGGTTGTGGACTTCTATGTTAATCCAATTCAGGGTAACCAATATATTCACTTTGGCAAACTGAAGTTTGGATTTGGCTTCATTATAGATGTACCTTCTATCTAGCATGAAACAAGACTCAACTTCCTTTTACTAGCCAGTAAGATATCCGAACTTGATCAGTACTTAAAGGGTCAAAATTTATTATCATTTCAGTTCATCTAATAAGTAATGTTTTTGCCGAACAAAACCAATTCCCAATAAATTCTCACTGTATTTGTGTGCTCTGATTTGATTTAGAGGCCTGTGGGGAGACACCATTTGGTAGCACAGGAACACAGAGGGGTAGGTGGTACTGAGGAGAAGTAGAGCTCATGTGCCAGAAGTGTTATTGTGTCAGGTTGATTTATTGAGTGAGCTTCACTTCACCGAATGTTCCGAGATATTTATTTCCCTAAAGGCTCTGCAAAGATATGAACAGACCTGCATCCACAGATGTCATCATTGCTCATTTTACCGAGTCATGAAATTTTCTCAACTGCAATTTGTCCATCTAAAATTGCTGTAACAGAACAATGTCAATAGTAGCTTCCTACTCCCTCTCTCTACAAGATACTCTTGCCACACATCACCTTGTAACTTCACAGAGTTTAAAGAGACACAGCGAGAACAGTTTAAATGTTAAACACTTCCTCAAGTTCTCCATTTGCTTATTATTCTGTTAACTAGTGGTACTGAGGTAGGAAGGTATATAAAGAGGAGAAACATAGCTGGACCCAATAAATAAGAGGTTAATATTTCTATTTTAAAACAGGACTAGGTTAACTAAGTAAGAGAATATACAAATTGGTGATAAGTTAAAAAGTGCTAGATGAACAAATTTAAATTAGAGTCTGAAAATAAGTCTTGTGACCCTGAAGTAACATCTGTCTGATTTCTACTTCTTGTTATGGAGTGCCTTAATTTGTTTTCTTCTTCTGTTTTTTGTTCTTCAGAATAATCTGACAAATAGTGCTGCCTCGGAAATACAACATCTAAGAACTCATAGTCTTCATTTTACTGGAAGTGACAAAGGGGAAAACAGTCAAATTTGGCCCAATTTCTGTGTCTTGTAGAACCCCCCTAGCCCACTGTGCACACATTTACACGTTCCTCAGTGCTTTTAGAAAACAACACACCTTAAAACCAATGCCAAAGGTATGTACAGGTTTTGTTTTATGGAAAAGTCTTAAAAACTTGAACTTCCTTAGGAACAAAAGTGAACTTAAGTCTGATTTCACTGTCCCAGATGAAAGGCATGCAAAAAACAAACAGCATGACACATGAAAACTAAATTAAATTTTTAATTGTTTAATTTTTAATAATTTAAGGTGTTCTGAATAAACTAGTCAAGGAATTTGGATGCTTTTAATACAGTAATTTTAACTTCTATGTGTCTCTTTAAGGTTTACTAAGGACGATACCTTTTTACATGAAGATATAAGACGTTTCTAAGATGTTGATTAGAATCAGATACATACAGTATATAAACAACATTATAAATGCCTGAACTATTTTTGGAACTTTATCCAAAATAATTCAGTGTGCTACAGATTGAGGTGTATCCATGCATGACAAATAAAGTGTATGCTGGTGTCCTATGTCAGAATATGCTGGTTTATTTAAATATGTTAATATTTCTCATTATGCCATTAACAATAACCTTCATCCATTTGTGAAAAACATTTTGCCAAGCATGCACATAAAAAATTAGCAAGTGAAGCAAAATCACCTTAATTTGCTTTGGACCAGCAAATAACCAACTAATTTGCAGAAATCCCTGCCAAGCACTCATATTAAATGCTTCATGCTTATTTTATGACCTCTGCTGCTCCTCTCCTTCCCAGGCCCTGAATCATATGATCATTAACATATTGCAAGGTCTGAAACTTTATTTTTTACATTCTTTAATTAATGCCTGTTTATAGAAGGCCATAGGACTTCAGATCCAGTTAATGAAACTTCGCTCCCCCAGGCCCCTGGAGCCCAATAGAGAGCTTTCTCCTCTGTTGTTTTAGTAGCTTTTTTCCAACTGTTTGTTTATACACACTTAATTGATCTCTTTAGTCCCAGAAGCATTCCAGAGACGCAACCTGTTCTGAGGCAAACTAAAGTTTTTTCCCCCTTCTTTATAAAAGCCCTGATTGCCCAAGGTTATCAGTTTTAATTTGAAAGTTGAAGATTCAGCTTTATTTACACTGTCTAAAAGACAAAATTGATATAGGCCCTGAAGTGTTCATTTTTACATTCATACACAGCAGAGTGGATGGCAAAGACAGACTATATATAATTATTTCAATGTAGAACTAAATAATTACTAAACGCAGCTATGTCTTGTTTTATTGCATTCAAGAAACTCAGTCTTCATAACAAGTTGAAAATAAGAACAAATCAGCCTGCCAATGCATGAAATTTTCATGGCTCTTCAATTTACGTTTTACATATTCCCAATGACAAGAATTTCTATTATGCTATTCTCTTTTTTTCCTGCTATAATTAAATTAAAAAAGTAATTGGCTGGTGCTGCACACTGCTGCAATGTCTTAATCACATAGACAAACAGTTTTACAATAGCTTACACCATTTGCCACATGGGGCAATGACATTATTGTACCAGGCTATAAACCAGAGACAGATATCACATACCAGCTATCAACTACTGTGTTCAATCTCCTGGTGCCTGCTTGTGAAAACAGAAGGGAGAGGTACATTTAGTATCTTGATTGGCAACTCTATGTCTGAAATCTTAATTAACTACAAGTGACCAAATCTGGCAATAGGAGACAAGATTTGAGGTTTAAAAAAGTGCCATAAGCTTTGAGTCAAGCTTTTTTTGGGAGGAGAGCCAAGGGTTTAGTAGTTTAACACTACTGCTTAAAAATATGTATAAAAATTTATTAAAGCTCATAATTGTTAAAAAAAAAAAGTGCTACAAAGCAGGTACCAAGTAACTATTTGCTATGATCACTGTGTTTCCATACCTTAAAACAACTAAAAGAAATATCAGCATTTGGAGTTATGTTTTTAAAAAATTCTGGGTAATAACTCCCTCAGTTACTTTAGATAATTCTTTTAATAAATTCAGACATTCCAAAGGTCAGAAGGGACCATTATGATCATCTAGTATATCTCCTGTGCAACACTGTAGAACTTCTCCCAAAATAACTCCTGAAGCAGATCACTGTTTTTCCCTTTTTAAATAAAACTTCACTTAGAGATAGTATAATTTCCAAACCATACTTAGGTCTTTGTCCTGTAGGCATCCTCTGTACAGTAAACCGACTCCACATGCAAACACATATCTATGGACAGGGATCTTCAGTTCCAAAACACTCATTAAATGGGAGCATTCACCACAAATCAAGATCCCCAAAACTATGGCTGGTACTAAAGAGTTCAGCCGATCGCGGCTCCCACTGGCCATGGTTCACCGTCCCAGGCCAATGGGGGTGGCGGGAAGCAATGGCCAGCACATCCCTCAGCCTGTGCCACTTCCCGCAGCCCCCACTGACCTGAGACGGTGAACCACGGCCAGTGGGAGCTGCGATCGGCCGAACCTGCAGACGCGGCAGGTAAACAAACTGGCCCAGCCTGCCAGGGTGCTTACCCTGGCGGGCTGCGTGCCAGAGGTTGCCGACCCCTGTCCTAGATACACCTAACACCCAACAAAACTAAAAGGTACCAAACACCACTGCTGAAAAGCCAATAGAGCCAGGATGCCAAATCTGCATCTGAAATGGACAGCAGAGTCACGGCTGTGGGCAATAGAAGCGGTTTAGTGGGTCAGCTGCAAACAATTGGTCTCGTTGTTATTAAAGCTTTAGAGACCCGAAGGCCACAGTCAGCAGTTCCATGGCTCCCTGCAAAGCCTAAGATTGGGGAATCACTCCTGTTTTAAAAGCAATTAGATCAACCGCATGGGATGCCAAGCCCTCTGATCTAAGATCCCCTATGATGACAGAAGTGTTGGCAGTCTGGCATAACTGGCCCTAGGGTAGGAGACAGGGGCACACTGATGAATTAGTTGAAAGCCCCAGATCTGCAAGTGTAAACTCACTGATCTGGAAGAGGTGATACATGTACTTCCTAACTGCAGGTACCCATCAGCAATAACTGCCTAAGGCTGTGTAGGCAGATAGGACATGATCCAGCTCTGAACCAAAGTCAACTG